>NC_053023.1:110905353-111089746 GCF_003073215.2 Triticum urartu | reverse complement strand
TAAGGATGTTTGCAAACAGGTTCCGTGCCAGGCTCAAGATCGATGACGAATTCAACTGGCCGGTGAGGAGGCATTCCTGGCAGCTCTTCTGGAAAGACGTCTTGATATTCGCAAACGACTGGAATCTGAGAGATGGCATCCAGCTCGCCCTTCTCATTGAGAGAAAACAGTCGGATGGTATCATCACGAGCGGTAAAGACGATTACATCCTCAGACGAATGTGTCAATTGAATCTGCCTGGCAGCACAATCAAGCTGAGCCTTGTGCTTAGAAAGCCAATCCATTCCGAGAATAAGATCAATATCCGAGTTACCAAGAACCACTGGAGAGGACAGAAACTTATAGTCGCCCAACATGATAGTAACATCCGAGACCATAGAGCTTGCGTTCATGAATTTACCCGGAGAAACAACTGATAACTATCTAGGCAAATCTTGGAAAGGCAACTTATGCTTAGATGCAAATGGTCTTCAAATCAAACAATGTGATGCACCAGTATCAAAAAGGACTTTTGCAGGAATATCGTTAACACGAAGGTTACCCATTATCACATCTGACGAGTCCTCTGCCTGAGCTGCGTTCATCAAGTTGACCTTTGCAGACTTGGGATTATGCTTGACCACTGCGGTACTGGCAGATCTCACGGGAGGAGGAGGAGGAGGAGGAAGACGCCTCTGATTGAAGCATTTGTTGGCATAGTGACCCTTCTGCTGACACTTGTTGTGCGTGACCTCCGAGAGCGGACGGTGATACGGAGCACTTGATCTTGGAGCATCAGACGAAGTCTTGTTCTGAAAGCCTGGGTTGGGGGGGGGGGAAGATCCATTGCCACCTTTGCTCTTCTGCTGATAAGGCCGACGGAACAGAGGAGGAGGATGCAACCAATACTTTTGCTGCTTAGTTGCCACTTGAGTTGAGGAAGAAGGAGTTGCATCCCTGACTCGTTTCTTGGAAGCATCGCACTTGAGCTGAGCAGTCTCTTGTTTCAGTGCCATGTTGTAAAACTCATCGTACTTCTGCGGCTCAAAAAGCACAAGAGCTAGTTGGAGATCTTCTCTAAGGCCACCTCTGAACTGATAAATCATGCTCTTCTCGCCAGGGACGTCTTGCTTAGCGAAATGAGTGATCTTCTGGAACATGATGTTATACTGGTAAACAGACAAGCTGCCTTGCTTCAGATTGCGGAACTCCTCACGCTTGCTCTCAACAACACTCTGAGGAATGTGGTGAGCTTTGAAGTCTTGACGGAATTCATCCCAGGTAATCACACAACCTCCTCTGGAATCTTTGTATTGTTGATACCATTCCGCAGCTTGGTCTTTGAGTTGGAACGAGGCAAACTTGACAAAGTCCTCAGGCCTGATGTTGCTGCACTCGAAATGCTTGCAGATATCCACGAGCCAATCATCAGCGTCTGTTGCCTCGACACAGTTACTGAAGGTCTTTGGCTGGTTTGCGAGGAACTGATTGAGTGTAGCAAACTGATTCTGATTGTTGCCATGGCCTTGATTTCCTTGGTTGCGCTCTTGCAAGAGTTGCATGATCGGCTGCGTGTTTGCATTGGTAGCGGCCATCACAGCTTGCCATGCCTCTGGAGGAGGAGGTGGTGGTGGCGGTTCAGGCTTCTGACGCGTTGGAGGAACCATCCTGAAGAGGGTGACATCCATTAGCATCATGACAGACATATATTCAAGCTGAATCAAATGGATCGAAATTGCAACATATAGTCTTAACATCCGAACAAAATGAACGAATGCATTCCAATTGAAATGGTCACACTTCCATAAATTGAGAAGCCACTTAGATAGAGGTAGAATAATAAGATAACAAGGTACGGACAAGAACAAATACTTGGTGAGGATTACCCAATCACAAACCAAATATCTGCGGAAGAAATACTAGAGCTACAAGAATTCCCACCTATGAAACTCCTGAAATTTTCCCGGTTATGCAATCAGGTGTTGGGGATACAGGGGAAGCATAATATCTCACCCAAAGCTAGCAAATCCTACATCCAGTTGTATCCATCCTTCAAGACATAACCAAGAAACCTTCGGAAATCATTTACCTCAACCTTCGAAAAGCATCTGTTATACGATTTATGGCGATACTCCCGAACTCCCGCCCCAGTACTGGGTGGCGTCGAGGTTATCTCACCAACAACTACATAAAAGAGATTTTCGATGTTGACGAAACTCAGGTATTCCAGAATTGCAACAATAAAATTGTGACGACAACACCTCGGAGCTCAACTCCCCGGGACAGTGCCACAACCCCTGAATGTCAGGAGGCACCAAGAACAATGTTCTCGTCACAAATCCATCGGAACAATTCCAAGATACCCGCGTGATCCTAAAAAAATTTAGTGAAATTTGAGAAGAGAAGAGTCAAAACTCTACGTCAGGATGCCTCACCAGAGCGATGAAGGGACTGAGGAGTAAAAAGAATCCTACTCTCCGATATATATAATCCTAAATGACTCAAAACAATTTTCTAGACTCAACAACGCCAGCGATTCGATCAAGCAGGGGGCTCCTAAGTCGGGGAAGGCTCTGATTACCAACTTGTAACGCCCACGATGCGGCTATATCTCCCACGTGTCGAAGCACGACTTAGAGGCATAACCGCATTGTAAGCAATGTCGCAAGTGAGGTAATCTTCACACAACCCATGTAATACATAAGGAAAGGAGATACATAGTTGGCTTACACTCGCCATGTCACACAATAGCATAAATATCATTACATTCATCCAGATACAATCAAGGTCCGACTACGGAACCAAAATAAAGAACAACCCCAAAAGCGACAAGGTCCCCGATCGCCCCAACTGGGCACCACTACTGATCGTCTGGAAAGGAAACGTAGTATCGTCCTGGGTCCTCATCGAACTCCCACTTGAGCTCAGTCGAATCTCCTGGAGCGGTAACATCGGTCCCTGCATCTGGTTTTGCAAGTAATCTGTGAGTCACGGGGACTCAGCAATCTCACACCCTCGCGATCAAGACTATTTAAGCTTATAGGAAGGGTAAAAGGTATGAGGTGGAGCTGTAGCAAGCACTAGCATATATGGTGGCTAACATACTCAAAAGAGAGCGAGAAGAGAAGGCAAAGGCATGGTCGATAAACTATGATCAAGAAGTGATCCTAGATCAACCTACGTTCAAGCATAACATGGGACCGTGTTCTCTTCTCGGACTCTGTTGAAAAGAGACCATCATGGCCACACACTCTGTTGATTAATTTTAATTAAGTTAAGTTTTAGGTTATCTTCAACTGGACATTAACAAATTCCCATCTGCCCATAACCGCGGGCACGGCTTTCAAAAGATCAAATCCCTGCAGGGGTGTCCCAACTTAGCCCATCACAAGCTCTCACGGTCAACGAAGGATATTCCTTCTCCCAAGACAATCCGATCAGACTCGGAATCCTGGTTACAAGACATCTTGACAGTGGTAAAACTAAACCAGCAAAGCCGCCTAAATGTGCCGACAAATCCCGATAGGAGCTACACATATCTCGTTCTCAGGGCACACTCGGATGAGCCAGACGTCGGGTAGGCCAGCCCAGAGTTGCCCCTGGTGGCACCGGACATCGCCCAGTTTGGACCAACACTCAGAGGAGCACTGGCCCGGGGGGGTTGAAATAAAGATGACCCTCGGGCTCCAGAAACCCAAGGGAAAAAGAGGCTAGGTGGAAAAAGGTAAAACCAAGGTTGGGTGTTGCTGGAGGAGTTTTATTCAAGGTGAACTGTCAAGGGGTTCCCATTATAACCCAACCGTGTAAGGAACGCAAAATCAAGGAACATAACACCGGTATGATGGAAACTAGGGCGGCAAGAGTGGAACAAAACACCAGGCATAAGGCCGAGCCTTCCACCCTTTACCAAGTGTATAGATGCATTAAAAAAATAGACAAGATGTAATAATGATATCCCAGCAATAAACATGTTCCAACAAGGAACAAACTCCAATCTTCACCTGCAACTAGCAACGCTATAAGAGGGGTTGAGCAAAGCGGTAACATAGCCAAACAACGGTTTCCTAGGACAAGGTGGGTTAGAGGTTTGACATGGCAATATGGGAGGCATGATAAGCAAGTGGTAGCTATCGTAGCATTGGCATAGCAAAAGAGCGAGCATCTAGCAAGCAAAGATAGAAGTGATTTCAAGGGTATGGTCATCTTGCCTGCAAAGTTCTCCGAGTTGACGTTAGCTTGATCCTCGTAAGCATACTCAACTGGTTCCTCGATCACGTACTCGCCCCCCGGCTCTACCCAAAGCAAGAACACAAGCAAAAGGGAGACACAATCAACCACATGCAAAGCACAAGCAACATGATGCAAAAATATGGCATGATATGCGGGATGTGATATGCGATGCATATGCATGTTTCGGAAAGGAAAGATTGAACCTGGCCTCGACTTGGAAAACCAAGAGTGCCACTGAGGAGTTGATTTTGGTCGAAATAGATATAAAGATCACCAGAATCGGATGCACGGTTTGCAAATGGCAAGCAAAACAATAATGGCACAAAGCTGCGATTAACAGCATGAGGCCATCTAAATGCATCAAGAACAACATGCTACAGCACTCTAACATAGCAACAAAATACATTGCAGGGATCCAATCAAGATGCTTGACAAAAGATGAACACTGAGATACGGCTAATTCACTCAATAGCAGGTTCAAACAAGCATGGCAAAAGTGCAAAAGATATCAGGTTACAGACTTAGTGAAAATAACAAGTCAGGAATTTAACATCAGGAAGCAATGTTTAGAGCAAGGTAACAACATGCTACAGGAACATATCATGGCAAAGCAAGGCATGGCATGAAGCTACTAAAAGCATACAACAAAAGTCCCTTACTGACCATAAGCCAAAAGGGATCAGAAAATACAATAGCAACCATGTGAACATAGCAATTATCGTTAACAGATTCAGACTTAGAATAAAACTGGAACATGGCAAAACAGATATTAAGTAGGCATGTTTACGAACTCGATGCACTCACCACAAGGCATTGCATGACAAACTAAGCATACACCCAGCAAGTAGACATGGCATAGAAGCTAAACATGGCAAAAAACATCCTTACTGATCATGCTCCATAATTGCAAGCAAAGACATGTATGGATAGAGCACAACAATATCTACAAAACATCCTTACTGATTATGCTCAAAAGAGGCATGGATCACTCTGTAGCAACATGAATACATGGCATAAAAATATAATCAGGGCAAAGACTTAGAATATTTCCAAGTCCCTGAAATCAGCAACATTACGAGAGCTACTTTGCATGCTTGTGCTAGTCACCACAAAGATCACAAAAATACATGGCATACACCCCTGTAAAGATGGCATGGCACTCTTCAAAACTCATGTAGGGCTCAAGTTCATAGGAGGCACACAACAATCATGGCAAAAATGACAAATGTCCAATTACTGATAAGAATCTGAAACTAATATAAACTAGCACTCTTGCAACAACATTTAGGGCATCAATATGAGCTCAAATGAACATGGTGCAATGGAAAGAAATGAAGTACTCATCGAGATGAACAATTTGATATGCTACACGCCCAAAACAGAGCCACGGGTGCAAAGTTATGACGCGATGAAAATATGCAAAAAAATACTGTGAGAGGGAAAAAGTCAACCGTCTCAGATCGGATCTAGGGTTCGTGCACGGGATTTAAGGATCGCCGGAGAACACTGTAGACAGCCGGAGCTTTGCGGGGCGTCGCCGGGGAGGAAGAGCCCGGCCGATCGGAGCGGGACCCGAGGGCGCGAGGGGCGCGGGGCTAGGGTTAGGGTAGGTAGGGATCCGGAATTTTTGGGGAGAGGCCTTTTTATAGGTAGGAGGAGCTAGGAGGCTCCAAATTGAGCACGGTTTTCGGCCACGCGATCATGATCGAACGACCTAAATGATGGAGGAGGTTTAGGTGGGTTTTGGGCCACTTTGGAGGGGTGTTGGGCTACAACACACACGAGGACTTTTCGGTTCCTCGGTTAACCGTTGGAGTATCAAACGAAGTCCAAATGGCACAAAACTTGACAGGTGGTCTACCGGTAGTATACCAAGGCCGCTTGGCAAGTCTCAGTCCAATCCGAGAATGTTTAACACCCGCACACGAAAAGAGGTAGAAAGGGACACCGGAGGACATAGGAGCGCCGGAATGCAAAACGAACAACGGGGAAAATGCTCGGATGCATGAGACGAACACGTATGCAAATGCAATGCACATGATGACATGATATGAGATGCATGACAAAGACAAAAGCACACAAAGAAAAAAAACCCGACAACGAGGAAATATCATAACTTAGTGCCGGAAATGGCAAGAGTTGGAATACAAATATGGCAAGTTACATACGGGGTGTTACAACACTCCACCACTACTTAAGGATCTCGTCCCGAGATCTAGGACTGGAAAAACTCCGGGTACTCAGAACGGAGGTGGTCCTCGCGTTCCCAGGTGGCTTCATGGTCGGAATGATGTGACCACTTGACTTTCAGCAATTTGATAGACTTGTGGCGAGTCTTGCGCTCAGTTTCTTCAGGAATAGCAACGGGGTGCTCGCGATAAGACAGGTCTTCTTGGAGATCAATCTCTTCAAAGTTGACGGTGCGGTCAGGAGTCTTGAAACACTTGCAGAGTTGAGAGACATGAAACACGTCGTGCACATTTGCAAAGTTGGATGGAAGCTCAAGTTGATAGGCGAGATCGCCTCTTTTGCCAATGATCTTGAAAGGACCCACGTATCTAGGGGCAAGCTTCCCTTTGATACCGAAGCGACGAGTACCTTTCATTGGAGAGACGCGGAGGTAGACATGGTCTCTGATCTCGAAAGCCAAGTCATGATGCTTGCTATCATAGTAACTCTTCTGGTGCGATTGCGCGGCTTTGAGATTTTCACCAATGACTTTGCACATATCTTCAGCCTCTGTGATCAAGTCATTGCCAAGGAGTTGGCATTCACCAGTCTCTGGCCAGTTAAGTGGAGTACGGCACTTCCTGCCATAGAGAATCTCGAATGGGGCCTTGCCCGAACTCGCTTGGAAGCTGTTGTTGTAGGAGAACTCGGCATATGGAAGACATTCTTCCCACTTCATACAGAAAGAGATGACACATGCCCTGAGCATATCTTCAAGAATCTGATTGACTCGCTCAACTTGGCCACTTGCTTTGAGGATGAAAGGCTGTGCTGAAGCGAATGTTGGTGCCCATGGCCTTCTGAAAAGAATCCCAGAACTTAGAGATGAAGATGCTGCCATGATCTGAAGATATCAACTGCGGAATGCCATGCAGAGAGACAATCCTGGAGGTATATAGCTCTGCCAACTGAGCTGTTGTGATAGATTCTTTGATAGGAAGAAAATGAGCCACTTTAGTGAGTTTGTCGATGACAACGAAGATAGCATCATTGCCACGCTTGGACTTTGGAAATCCAGTCACGCAGTGCATCTCAATATGGTCAAACTTCCATTATAGAATGGCAAGAGGTTGGAGGAGACCAGCTGGTCGTGGGTGTTCTGCTTTCACTCTTCTATAGACATCACATTCATTCACGAACTGAGCAATCTCGCGCTTCATTTGAGTCCACCAATACGACTGCTTGAGGTCATGGTACATCTTTGTACTTCCAGGGTGAATAGAGAGGAGTGAATTGTGAGCTTCGTTCATAATGACTTTACGAAGGTCACCTTTAGGCACAACAATGCGATCCTCGAAGAATAGAGTATCCTTGTCATCAAGACGATAGCACTTGTACTTGGGTTGACTCTTGGCAATCCCAATCTTCACCTTCTTCACCATAGCATCAAGAAGTTGAGCCTCGCGAATCTGATCTTCCAAAGTAGGAGAGACTTGCATGTTGGCAAGGAATCCTTGAGGAACAACTTGGAGATTGAGTTTGCTGAAAGCTTCACAAAGCTTTGGTTGGTAGGGCTTGAGAATCAAACTGTTGCAGTAAGCCTTCCTGCTCAATGCGTCAACAATTACATTGGCCTTTCCTGGAGTATATTTGATACTCGGATTATACTCTTGAATAATTTCGACCCAACGAGTCTGCCTGAGGTTGAGGTTTGGCTGAGTGAAGATGTACTTGAGACTCTTGTGATCAGTGAAGATGCCCACTTTTCTTCCCAACAAGAGATGTCTCCAAGTTAAAAGAGCATGGACAACTGCCGCCAACTCGAGGTCATGAGTGGGGTAGTTCTTTTCGTTGGGCTTCAACTGACGAGAGGTTGAAGGGAAGTGAGGGAGTCCTGGATTAGGGGGTCTCCGGACAGTCGGACTATATCCTTTGGCCGGACTGTTGGACTATGAAGATACAAGATTGAAGACTTCGTCTCGTGTCCGGATGGGGCTCTACTTGGCGTGGAAGGCAAGCTAGGCAGTACGGATATGGATATCTCCTCCTTTGTAACCGACCTTGTGTAACCCTAACCCTCTCCGGTGTCTATATAAACTGGAGGGTTTTAGTCCGTAGGACACAACTACAACATAAAATCATACCATAGGCTAGCTTCTAGGGTTTAGCCTCTCTGATCTCGTGGTAGATCTACTCTTGTACTACCCATATCATCAATATTAATCAAGCATGACATAGGGCTTTACCTCCATCAAGAGGGCCCGAACCTGGGTAAAACATCGTGTTCCCTGCCTCCTGTTACCATCCGCCTTAGACGCACAGTTTGGGACCCCCTACCCAAGATCCGCCGGTTTTGACACCGACATTGGTGCTTTCATTGAGAGTTCCTCTGTGTCATCGCCGTTAGGCTTGATTGCTCCTACTATCATCGATAGCGATGCAGTCCAGGGTGAAACTTTCCTCCCCGGACAGATCTTTGTGTTTGGTGGCTTTGCACTGCGGGCCAATTCGCTTGGCCATCCGAAGCAGATTGAAAGCTATGCCCCTGGCCACCGGGTTAGGTTTGGAAGCTTAAACTACACGGTCGATGTCTGCGGAGACTTGATCTTCAACGGATTCGAGCCTCTGCCTTGTGCGTCACACGGTCACGATGAGTATGACTTAGCTCTACCATCAGACAGTGTTAAGGAGATCGTATCGGCAGCCGCTCCGACCCTCAATTCGGAGCCAGTTGCGCCGTCCATGGATGGGTGGATGGACCCCGCCACGGAGGCCTTACCCTCAGCGGCGATCGAGCCGAACATCGACCTTACCTTGCACGAGAGCCGTATTGTTAAACTGCCGGATCATTCTCCGGCCACGGACTCCGAACCGCCTGCGCCCGTTCCTATCGAATCTGATTGGGCGCCGATCATGGAGTTTACCTCCGCGGATATCTTTCAGCACTCACCCTTCGGCGACATACTGAACTCATTAAGGTCTCTCTCCTTGTCAGGAGGATCCGGGCCGAACTATGTCCAGCAGGACTGGGATGCGGACGACGAAGAAATTCGCGGCCCACCCACCACCCACTTAGTAGCCACTGTCGATGACTTAACCGACATGCTCGACTTCGACTCCGAAGACATCGACGGTATGGACGACGATGCGGGAGACGAAGAGGAACCGCTGCCCACAGGGCACTGGATAGCCACCTCATCATACGATATATACATGGTGGATACACCCAAAGAAGGCAATGGCGACGAGATAGCAGAGGATGACCCCTCCAAGAAGCAACCCAAACGCCGACATCAGCGGCGCCGCTCTAATTCCCGCCAAAGCAAAAGTGGTGATACCGGCACAGGAGGTAATAACACTCCGGATAGTGCCGAAGACAACAATAACCCCCTCCAGCAAGAGTTAGAGGAGGAGGATGGAAGAGCCAACCCTCCTAAGAGAGCGGCAGATGGAGAAGCGGAGGATGATAATTACATGCCCCCCTGCGAAGACGAGGCAAGCCTCAGCGATGACAAATTCGCCGTGCCAGAGGATCCCATCGAACAAGAGCGCTTCAAGCGTCGGCTTATGGCCACCGCAAATAGCCTTAAGAAAAAGCAGCAACAGCTTCAAGCTGATCAAGATCTGCTAGCCGACAGATGGACTGAAGTCCTCACGGCCGAGGAATATAAACTCGAGCGCCCCTCCAAGAGTTACCCAAAATGCAGGTTGCTACCTCGACTGGAGGAAGAAGCGTATGAAGCGGCTGATCGGCCACCTCGTGGCCGTGATAGAGGGGCATTCCAGCCAAAAACTCAGCCCGCACCCCGACGCCATTCAAATAAAAAAGCATGGGGAAACACACCAGACCTGCAAGACGTATTGGAGAACAAAGCAAAACATGCAAGATCGATCTACGGATCACGAGGGCGTGCCGGATACAGTGAAAGTAAATCCGGCCGGGCCGAACACAGCGGGCAAGACCCATTCGAGCTGTGTCGCGCGATATAGCCCAATACAGAGGCGCCGCACACCCCTTATGCTTCACAGACGAAGTAATGGATCATCAAATCCCAGAAGGTTTCAAACCTGTAAATATTGGATCATACGACGGCACAACAGATCCTGCGGTATGGATCGAGGATTACCTCCTCCACATCCACTTGGCCCACGATGATGACTTACATGCCATCAAATACCTCCCACTAAAGCTCAAAGGACCAGCGCGGCATTGGCTTAACAGCCTGCCAGCAGAGTCCATTAGTTGTTGGGAAGATCTGGAAGCCGCATTCCTCGACAACTTTCAGGGCACTTATGTGCGACCACCAGATGCCGATGACTTGAGCCACATAATTCAGCAGCCAGAAGAATCGGCCAGGCAATTCTAGACTCGGTTCCTAACAAAGAAAAATCAAATCGTCGATTGTCCTGATGTAGAGGCCTTAGCAGCTTTAAAACACAACATTCGCGACGAGTGGCTAGCCCGGCACCTTGGTCAGGAAAAGCCGAAATCTATGGAAGCCCTCACGACACTCATGACCCGCTTTTGTGTGGGAGAAGACAGCCGGCTGGCTCGCAGTAACAATATGTCAAAGAACCATGGTACTTTGGATACCAAGGACGGAATAGCAGGTCACGTCGCAACAAACATAAGCACCGCATTAACAGCGATAATACTGAAGATATGGTAGTCAATGCCGGATTCAAAGGCTCTAAACCCGGTCAGCGGAAAAAGCCATTCAAAAGAAGCACTCCGGGCCCGTCCAGTTTGGACCGTATACTCGATCGCTTGTGTCAAATACACGGCACCCGCGACAAGCCAGCCAACCACACCAACAGGGATTGGTGGGTGTTCAAGCAGGCCGGCAAGTTAATTGCCGAAGACAAGGATAAGGGGCCACATAGCGATGACGAGGAAGAGCCCCGGCAGCCGAACACCAGAGGACGGAAGAGGTTCCCCCCACAAGTGCGAACGGTGAACATGATATACCCACATCCCCAAGAGGGAGCGGAAGCGTGCGCTCAGGGACGTATATGCGTTGGAGCCAGTCGCCCCAAAATTCAACCCATGGTCCTCCTGTCCGATCACCTTCGATCGCAGGGACCACCCCAGTAGTATCTGTCATGGCGGATTCGCCGCACTGGTCCTAGACCCAATCATTGACGGATTTCACCTCACTCAAGTCCTTATGGATGGCGGCAGTAGCCTAAACCTGCTTTATTAGGACACAGTGCGCAAAATGGGTATAGACCCCTCAAGGATCAAACTCACAAAAACGACCTTTAAAGGCGTCATTCCAGGTGTAGAGGCCAATTGCACAGGCTCAATTACACTGGAAGTGGTCTTCGGATCCCCGGATAACTTCCGAAGCGAAGAATTAATCTTCGATATAGTCCCGTTCCGCAGTGGTTATCATGCACTGCTCGGGCGAACCGCATTTGCGAGATTCAATGTGGTACCGCATTATGCATACCTCAAGCTCAAGATGACAGGACCTCGTGGGGTTATTATAGTTAATGGAAACACAGAGCGCTCTCTCCGAACGGAGGAGCACACCGCGGCCCTCACAGCAGAAGCGCAAAGCAGCCTCTCAAGGCAATCCACCAGTTCGGCGTTTCAAGACCTAGACACCTTCAAGCGTGCTTGGAGTAATCGGCAACTAGACCGCCTGGCACGATCTAAGCTCGCGTAGCAATGCGGCCCCCACCCCAGTCCCAGCCAAACGGCGAAATCCGTGCCACGCATATAGAATTACGCATTAAAAATACCATGGGCACAGGTGGGGAGGGGGGCACAACTACGGCGCGCTCCAACACGCGGCCTAAACCGCACTAGGGGCTTCCCGCTTTGTTATTTTTCTCTTTCAGGACTTTAATCTCTGGAAACCTTGTCCGGCAGCATGATTGCCGAACACATGATGCAGCAACCAAGAGAGGCAGAAAGCTACGTCACACCACGGAACTCCCAGGTGGTTTACGATAACGAGTGAAATATTTTTTTAATACTATTCCTCAGCTTTCCCTTGGAAGGGACATAATCCTACTTTTTGCTTATCGCACTATCTGTATCATTCTGCTTTAACGCACCTCTTTGAATAAACAACGCATAACATTACGACTATTATTGCATTCTTGTTTTATATATATGTGCTCATTAATGACACCTTGCAACCGTACACTTTGGTACGGCCAACACACTAGGGGCTTAAGTACCCCACAATATGGTGTGAGAAGTCCAAACACTTTCACAAGTGCGGCACCCGAACTTATAGCATTATATGCATCAGCTCCGAATCATGTCTTTGGTCAAATGTTGGGTTTGCCCGGCTCCTATGTTTTGGTATCTTACGTTTCGTTCTATCGGCTAAGGTAGCGCTAGGAGAACTACTGCGATTGTGCCCTGGTTCTGCTGGGCTAAGCACCTCAGTAGAGAAAGCTAAAACTGACTGTCATGATAAGGTGAGAGACTGGTCGCTGTTCGGCGAGGTTTCGAGTCCCTAAAGACTTATGCCGCTTAGAGCGAGGAGCCGCTCCTGTCCGGCTTAAAGGCGTGTATCGCGCCCCGAATTCGGCCTTTCGAATACCATGGGCTTCGCCGAAATTTAAAATTATAGAATTCTATGGCTAGGTGAGAGTGATAAAGCATTATTAGTCTGGTTGCCTTGTTCGCTGTGCTGAGCACCTCCGTCGAAGGACCCAAAAATGGGAACAAGAGTGCTCAGGTTTATCCTGAACACCCCAGCACTCGCGGCATGGGGGCAGAAGCCGAGGACTTGCCATCTCTCAGATTGGATAAACAGCCAAACAGAAGGTAATATTTTAAATTCAAACAAGCGTTGCATAGCGCATATGAAACAAGTTTTCATCATACAGGATCACACGAGCAAGTTTACTCAAATATTACATCCTTTGAACATTCGTCCGCTACAAGACGGGCACCCTTCAGGACACTCTCATAATAAATTTCGGGGGTGCGATGCTCCTTGCCCTGCGGCGGTCCTTCCTTGATCAGCTTCACGGCGTCTAGCTTGGCCCATTGCACCTTCACACGGGCGAAAGCCCGGCGTGCACCTTCGATGCAGACGGACTGCATGATGACTTCCAGCCATGGGCAGGCATCCACAAGCCACCTCACCAGGCCGAAGTAGCTGTTCGGAAGGGCGTCGCCAGGCCACAGCCGGATTATAAAGCCCTTCTTGGCATGTTCGGCCGCCTTGTGCAGCTCGACCAGCTGCTTTAGCTGGTCGCTCATAGGCACCGGGTGTTCGGTCCCAGTATATTGGGCCCAGAACAACTTCTCCGTTGAGCTTCCCTCCTCGGCCTGGTAAAAAGTTGTGGCATCTGACACGCTACAGGGCAAATCTGCGAATGCTCTTGGAGAGCTCCTGATTCGGGTAAGTAACAGGTAATTTACTTTCACATGCTTGCTTTGCATATAGAATGCCTTACCCGCCGCTATCTTCCTTATCGCATCAATCTCCTGGAGGGCCTTCTATGCTTCGGCCTTGGCACTCTTTACACTTTCACGGGTGGCGGCAAGCTCGGACTCTCGCATCTTCGAGTCACGCTCCAATGCCTCATGCTTCGACACGAGAGCTTGGAGCTCTTGCTGCACCTCGCCCACCCGTGCTTCTTGCCTTTCCCGCTCGGTTCGCTCCTTGGCCGCTTTGTCTTCGGCCTCGGTTAGCGCTTGCTTCAGGGTCGCCACCTCAGTCGTGGCCCCTGGCAAATATACGATGATCCTGTCATTTTGCAATCGCGTCTTCTTTTATATATACATAGACAGGGTATTACTTACCCTTGTTCTCCTCGAGCTGCCTCTTGGCAAGGCCGAGCTCTTTCTTGGACCCCTCGAGGTCCTGCTTCAGTGTGGCAACCTCCGCAGTCAGTGCGGCTGAGGCCAGCAGTGAAGCCTGCATACGCATACAGACATAATTATGTTAGACTCCTGCGGTATTATTTGATCCTCTATTCGTCTTTTCTTTTTTGAACACCGAACAGAGCATCAGGGGCTACTGTCTATGCGGTAACATTTTTCCTATATTTCGAACACTTACCTCAAAGCCTGTTAGAAGGCTGGCATAGGCTTCAGTCAATCCGTTCTTGGCGGACTGAACCTTCTGGACCACCGCACTCATAATAGTGCGGTGCTCCTCGTCGATGGAAGCACTGCGAAGCGCTCCCAACAGATTGTCCGGTGCCTCTGGATGGACAGAGGTCACCGGCACAGGCGTCTTGCCCCTCTTGGAAGGAGGCCGCCTGCCCGAATCCGGAACCGCTGGAGGTTCCGGCGCGGTGTTTGGCTGAGGGCCAAACTCGGAGCCCTCGGGGGCCTTGTCCCCTCTGCTCCGGAGTCCAGAAGGTCGCCTTGAGGCGCCTCCGGGACTGTCTCCCCTCGACCTGTTGCCTCTTGAGACAATACCTCGGCGCCGTCCGCAGGGCCTAGGGAGCCATCCGACGATACATCGATACTGGCTCGTGGTGGCCTGCATAATCATATTCGGCGTTAGGGGAAGCAGTGCGACAAAGGAATGCTATGAGTTACTCTGGTATCCAAATACTTACGACTTCGCCAGGGGCTTGGCCCTGAGCAGCCACTCGTCTTCGCCTTCGGCGGCGGTGGTGGAACTGTCCGGAAGGAGAGTCCTTCCCTTCTTGGACCCTTCGGCCTCCCCAGTTGGGGCGGCCTTCCTTTTCTTGTCTCCCCCAACTGGAGGGGGAGCATCTTCTTCTTCCTCCTCATCTTCAGGGGAGGAGTGTGCCGTAGAGTTATCAGACGATGAGTCCGATGACGCCTGGTGTCGGGAACTCTTTCGGGTTCCCTTGGCCTTCTTGGTCTTCTCCGGCACCTTGTAAGGGGCCGGAATCAGCATCTTTGTCAGGAGAGCGTCCGCTAGGCCTTCGGGCAAAGGAGCCGGACAGTCGATCTGTCCGGCCGTCTCCTGCCAGTCCTGTCAAAGGTACGGGAGTTTAGATCCCGCATAGAGTCAAACTATAAAAACAAGTATCCTGTGAGAGGTAAAAACAGCTTACCGCGCTGGCTTGGCGCTTCGCGCAGAATTCGCGATCCTCGGTAGTGGGAGGGGGAACCTTGGCACCCTTGAATAGCACCTTCCAGGCATCGTGAGTTGTGTCGAAGAGCCTGTTCAGATTTCGGTGCTGGGGCAGGTTGAACTCCCACAAGTTCAAAGCCCGTTGTTGGCAAGGGAGGATCCGGCAGATGAGCATGACCTGGACTACGTTGATGAGTTTGAGTTTCTTGTTCACCATGTTTTGAATACATGTTTGGAGTCCGGTCAGCTCTACCGAACTACCCCAGGACAGGACCTTCTCTTTCCAGGAGGTGAGTCGCGTGGGGATGCCAGATCGGAACTCGGGGGGCCGCTGCCCATTTAGGGTCACGCGGCTCGGTGATGTAGAGCCACCCCGATTGCCACCCCTTTACGGTCTCCACGAGGGAGCCCTCGAGCCATGTGACATTGGGCATCTTGCCCACTATGGCGCCTCCGCACTTCGCCTGGCGGCCACTCACTACCTTCGGCTTGACATTGAAGGTTTTCAGCCATAAGCCAAAGTGGGGCTTGATGCGGAGGAAGGCCTCGCACACGACGATAAACGCCGAGATGTTGAGGATGAAGTTTGGGGCCAGATCGTGGAAATCCAGGCCGTAGTAGAACATGAGCCCCCGGGCAAATGGGTGGAGAGGGAATCCCAGTCCGCGGAGGAAATGGGTAAGGAAGACAACCCTCTCATAGGGCCTGGGGGTGGGAATGAGCTGCCCCTCATCTGGGAGCCGGTGCGCGATGTCGTCGGGCAGTTATCCGGCTCTCCTCAGCTTCTTGATATGTCCCTCCGTAATGGAGGAAGCCATCCATTTGCCTCCCGCTCCGAACATGATTGGACAAGGTTGAGGGAAAGGATGTGGAATTAGGTGTTGGAGCTCGAGTGCGCGAAAATGGATGAGCAAAGGAGGAAGAAGGCGTGGATGAAGAGGTGAATCCTTATCCCTTTATATGGGCGAATGAAACTATGCGTCCCCACTAGCCTGGTAAAACTCGCTTATCCCCCAAGTGCCGTAATCAATGGTGCGGTTGGGTTACCCACGCTGCCGGGGCACTGATCCACGGGCACCTATGGGACCGGCGGACCGGGTCCCTTTCGGTTCGGCGGGGGCGGAGGTCGCACGAAGAGCGGATCGAGGCGATGCACACGAGCGGTTTACCCAGGTTCGGGCCGCACGGATGCGTAAAACCCTACTCCTGCTTTGTGGATTGTATTGAGTTCTTGCTCGGGAGCGTGGAGTGCTACAGTACACTCCAGCAGCTAACGAGACCGAGCGTGAGCGTTCTCTTCCACCGAACCCCCCTCTACGTTGCGCATGGGCTTCCTTTTATATGCTCAAGGGGTCACCGACAGGTGGCAACGTAGACAAGGGTAAAAATGGAAAAGGTGCTGCGGTTGGTACAGCTACCTGCTACAGTGCATCATACCTAACCCTGACGGCAGGGGACAAGGGCATTAAATGCCCGTCTGCGTCGCCTAAATAGTGTAAAAGGGACCGCCGGGGACGCCACCGCTCGCCACGATGGCAATCTTGTCAGCGACGCTTGCCACCGCGTACCGCAGGCTGCACAGCCTCCCGCCACGTACGCCTGGAAGGGTCCCAGAGCGACACGTTGGTGGATGTGCTGGAGCGCGGACACAGAGTGGTGGCTTGCCGCGGCAAGCGCCTTGCCGCGGTCGTTGTCTTGTCGCGTCCGGGAGCTTGTCGCTCACCGGGACGCGTGGCGCGTCGCGGCAAGATCCTTGAGATGCCTTGGTTGGCCTTCCCGGCAAGCTCCTCTTGTCGGGGTCTTGTCTTCTTGGCTTGGATATTCCTTGGTTGGCCTTCCCGGCAGGCTCCTCTTGCCGGGGTCTTGTTTCCTTGGCTTGGATACTTTGTCCTTGAATGGCTCCAAAGGAACCACGGAGGACCTTGGCGGTCACCCGGCAAGCCTTGCCACGGGATGCTGCGGCTGCCCATGCACAAGTTCGGGATACTAGGGTACCCCTACTCTAGTACACCGACAGGAGCCCCCGGGCCTGGGCCATACACAGTGCCGAGCGCTGTTGGGCCAGGCCCAAAACAGGGCACGGGCACTCGCGGCCTAGGTTACGCCGTATCTCTCTCCGTATCCACCGCGCCCTCCCCGAACGGCACGCGTTGAATGCGGCGTCGTGGGATACATCGTGGGTGGTTTCTTTATTCGGAAATGCGGAACGTCCGCCCCCTCCCTCTTTATAAGCAGGGGAAACAGGGGCAGTTCCCCCATTCGCCGGTTGCTACTCCAATCTCGGAAATCTCCGCCGCTCCCTCATCTTCCCAAAGCTGAAAGAGAGCAGCGCCCTGCCCCCCATTGCTACCAGCACCACCAACGCCGTCGACCTCCTCCACTACTTCCGCCATGGCTCCGAAGGCCGACAAGGGGAAGGTTGTGAAGTCGACCGAGGCGCAGTGGCTTGCGGCGCTGCGGAAGGAGCGGGCAGTCTTCCCCCCCCCCCAAGCTCGCCGCGAAGGAGCTGAGGGAGAACTACTACCTCTTCTGGTCGACGGAGACGCGAGCGCATCCGCGCACGAAGGTACTCCCAGCTGCCGCTTGGAAAATGGCCCCAAACGGATATCCTTTCTTCGCCTTGTTCTTCTACTGCGGGCTTTGCCCGCCCTTCTCTGAGTTCTTCTGCGATATCATGAACACCTACGGGTTCCACCTCCTTGACTTCACCCCCAATGTCGTTCTGACCATGGCAGTTTTCGCACACCTCTGCGAAAACTTTGTCGGAGTCCATCCCAATGTAGCCCTTTTCCGCCACTTCTTTATGCCCCGAGTAGAGAGAGGAGAGCCTTTATCCGGCGGAATCGCCTGGATCTCGAGGGCCGGCAAGAAGGACACTTATCTGGAGGGAGAGTTCCACGGCAAGTGGGAGGAGTGGAGAGCAGACTGGTGCTGGATTGACGAGGAGAACCCGCAGCCGTTTACCGCCCGGCGCCAAACCCCAGTAGCACGCGGCAGCGATTGGAGTGACGTGGCCCCGGAACATGATAGGCTTAAGATTGCCGTCACCCGAATCCTACGCCTCAGGCTTGCCGGGCTTACTGTAGGCGCTGTTGGCGCAGATTTTCTTCGCCGCCGCATTTCCCCCCTGTAGGAACGGGGGAGGCCCACTTGGGAATTCAAGAATGCGGCGGATATCATGAGGCTGCGTCCGGGCCTCAACTTCAACTTCACTGTTCTGGAGCTCAACGCGATGCTCCAGGAACTGTTCAAGTACGACCCCCAACATCCCAAAGTGTTCAGGTTGCCGGGGGGTGTTGTTCCGCTGTGCAACAACTCTACGCTCGACCACATCCGTGCAATGATGCCGCTGTGCGATTCACATGGGATTGTCCCAACTTGGCAAGAGCCTGCAGACGACGTTGTGCAGCAGTTCTTTGACGACTTGGTAGAAGTGGCGATCCGCTCCGACGAAAAGGACAGCCTCACCCGCGACACCACCGATGCGGAGATGACACGCATCGCCACCAGACTGGAAGAGGCGGCGGCAGCCGCAGCCGCGGGCGAATTTGGATTCACCGTGGAGGAGGCAGATGCAGCAGAGGCGGCAAGCCGTGCCGAGCGAGGGGAGCTTGCCGGCAAGAAAGAGCTTGTCGGGCGTGACGTCGAGTCGAGCGAGCTCGCCAAGGATACGAGCGGCTCGCTGGAGATCAACTCCTCTTCCTCCTCATCTTCAGGCAGCTCGCCGCAAGCAGAGCCTCCATCCCCACCAAGAAGGCGTCTCCGCAAGGCCGGGGACGTAGCGGGGCGGCAGGCGAATGAACAGTCGCCGCGCCGTGTGACGCGCTCCACCGCGGCAAGCACTATTGCTGCGGGAGCACCCCATGCTACTGCGGCAACTGGAGCGGGGTCGTCTCAGGCCACCGCCACTGTTCCCGCCAAGCGGCCAAGGGAAACTACTCCTCCGCCTCCTCGCGCTGGACGTGGGCCGGACTTCGACTTCTCCGCGTTCAGCTCCGACGAGGAAGAAGAAGAGTAAGATTCTCTTGTTGTACTTGTAGCTCTTCAATCCTTGTTGTTTTGTCTTGTATCTCATTTGCTTTGCTCTGAACTTATTCCTTTTTAGGACTCTGGCCCAGAGAGCAGCGAAGAGAGCCAGGGTCCCGGTGATTGTCATCGAGGACGAACCCACCGCGACAGCAGGGGGCGCGCCCGAGTCAACCTTGCCGGACCCGGCAACTTTTCTCCAGAGCAACCCCCAGCATAAGTATATGGTTCGCTTTCCGCTGTTGGGCGTGCATGGATACTCTTTCTTTGCTGACATCTGACCGTTGGTTTGTGTAGGCGCAGAGCAGCCCCACCAGGAGCACCCGGAGACTGCCCCCGAAAGGCCAAGGGAGAGTCCTCCGGCAAGGGGGAATTCTCTGCTAAGGGAGAAGTCTCCGGCAAGGGACAGCACCAGCGATCCTCCAGCGGCGGAGACCACGACTGCAGAACCCGGTACAGGTAATCTTCTCTTCAAAGCTTCCCTTGGGTTCTTCTTCTTTTGATCTTCTTGGGTATTTGCTTGACTCTTCTCCCTTTTCCGGCCGTCAGATCCCGCCGGCGATGAGGCCGCCAAGGCTGCCGCCGCAGCAGCTGGCGAGGGGTCTGGCGATCCTACTGACGGCCCTGAGGCCGCAGGAGCGTCAGGCACTACGCCGACCGCCGACCCGTCCGCCGCTGCCGCAGCGCCAGGTTCCGAAGAGCCCCAGCCAGGCGTCTACTTGAAGGTCGGCGATGGCGTCTTCATCAACCTCCCCTGGGCGTCAAGCTCCAGGGCGTCGGTCGAGGGAGAGAGTTTTGATGGAGAGGTGCTCGCCTCCGCTGGGCTGACGCTAGTTGATGCGCCGAGCAGCAGCAGCGGCGAGCCTGAGGAGGAGTGTCTGCTGCGGAAGCTGTTGTCGCTCTACCGCGCGCGGCAAGCCAAGCTGGAGTCCCGCGAGGCGCTTGTCGCGAAGGCGGGAGCGGACATCGAGAAGCGCGCGGAGGAGCTCCGGGGTCTCCACTAGGAAGCTCGCCGGTCCCTGGCAGAGGAGCGGGAGCAACTCGCCGAGGAGCAGAAGGCCTTCTTCCTTGAGAGGGCCGAAGCTGAAGAGCAACAGCGGCTTGCTGCTGAGAAGCTGTTTGCGCAGGAGGGCGAGCTGGCGCAGCGGAAAGTTAACCTCGACAGCCACGAGGAGGAGCTTGCCGCGCGTGAGCAAGAATTCGGCGGAGCCCTTAAGCAAGAAGAGGATGCTGCCGCAGTTGCCGAGGCCGCCAAGAAGGAGCTGGAGACGAAGGTGGCGCAGCTGGAGGCCGATCTCAAGGCGAGTGGTGAAGAGCTTGCCGCGCTCAAGCTTGAGCGGGAGAAGGACGCCTAGAGCAACTCAGAGCTGCAGGCTCGTCTCGCCGAGAAGGGCAAAGAGCTCAGTGCCGCCAAGGACTCCAACGCAGATCTTGAGTTGAAGCTGACCACTTTGACCAAGACTCTGGGGGAAGTGGAGCACTGGACGGAGGGTCTTGTGAGTGCTGCCGCGGATATTGACAGGGAGCTGGCGCAGCTGGGGGTGGAGGACCTCGGGTATCCCTCGGATGAGAACCTCCAACCCAGCGCCAAGCTCACCTTGTTCTTCAAAGGCGTGGCGACGGCCCTCCAGCGGCTCCGGGAGAAGATCCCAAAGCAGCTGGCCGACGAGTCGCGCAAGATCTGTGCGGGAGCTCTTCAAAAGGTGTTGGTGAAGGTGGCCTTCCGCAACCCAGGCCTCAACTTCACCAACGTCCTCAAGACCCTGCCGCCGGATGCTGATCTGGAGGCGCTCAAGACCCTTGTCGCACCCATTGTGGACAAGGTGAGCGGGATCAAGAGGATTGAGGGCGATTGCGTAGACTAGGCCGCCCGTTTTCTTCTTTTCTTGTCGCTGCTGACCATGTCATGAGAACAATCTGTTAGAGCTGCGACAAGCTATCTTGTAATATAACTCTATTCTGGGTAATGATTGCGATGTTATTCCCTTTACTTGATTCCTCCCTTTGTATGTTTTTGCCCTACGCTTTTAGGGAACTTGCCGGTGCAGGCACCTGAGCCGCGAGCGCTGAGTGCGGGACGTCAGCAGCCTGCTGGCGGTGCCGCTACCGACAAGAAACCTTGTCGCAGCTAGTCGCATCTCACATAAGTTGTTGAGCGGACTCGAAACAAAGTAAGGGCGCAACTAGCTACGAGTTGGTTCCTCCGTGCACAGGTTTTCCATACAAAGTGCGGTCGTTCAAGGGAGATAACTTAAGAATTTAAAAAATATGATTGCTCAAACTTTGGCAACTTATCTTTTCTATTGTCTGCTTCCCGGTAAGATGAAACTTTCTTGAACGACGCCTGGTCCATACCATTATCTTCTCCTTTCCCCCCCGGCAAACTTGTGTGCGAGGGAACCTTCCTTTCCTTGAGAAAAAAGAAAGAAGAGAAAATAAAGATATGGAGCCTTACGGATCATTATTGCTTACCGGGGTGTAGGTGCTGCACAAAATGTCAGATCACATATGCAAAAAATTGAAAGTATGTAATTGACAAGATGTGCGGAGCACTTGAGCTTTACTTATGCACGGGGTCTGCGCTCGGCTTTGTACAAAGGATTACATGCAACAGCGGCAAGACTTGTACAAAAGGTGGTTGCCGGAATGGGTTTCGGCAACCGCGCCTTACGGGTAAAACTTACGAAGATGCTCAATGTTCCAGGAGTTGCTCACCGGAATGGCATCTTCGGTCTCAAGGCGGACAACGCCAGGCCTTGTGACTCGTTTCACCCGGTAAGGGCCTTCCCACTTCGGCGTCAACTTGTTGGAATTCTTGGCCGACTGAACGCGCCGAAGAACAAGGTCGCCTTCCTCGAGACTTCTGGCGTTAACTTTGCGGCTATGGTAGCGGCGCAAAGCTTGCTGGTAGCGAGCAGCTCGCACAGCAGCCTGAAGACGGTCTTCCTCAAGGAGCAGCGCGTCATCTTGTCGCAGCTGCTCTTGCTCAAGCTCATCATAAGCGAGCACTCGAGGTGACCCGTATACGAGTTCCGTGGTGAGAACTGCCTCTGCTCCATAGACTAGAGCGAAAGGTGTCTGGCCAGTGGCTCGATTTGGCGTCGTCCTGATCGACCAAAGAACCACCGGCAGCTCCTCGATCCAGTTTCTTCCGCACTTGTGCAGCCTGTCGAAAGTCCTGGTCTTGAGCCCACGCAGCACTTCAGCATTTGCCCTCTCCGCTTGACTGTTGCTTCTCGGGTGAGCAACAGAAGCGAAGCAGACCTTGGCGCCAAGATCTTGGACGTACTGCATGAAGGTGCGGCTCGTAAATTGCGTACAGTTGTCGGTGATTATCCTGTTAGGGATCCCGAAGCGGCAAACAATCGACCTGAAGAACTTGACTGCTGACTGTGCTATCGCCTTCCTCACTGCTTCCACTTCCGGCCACTTTGTGAACTTGTCGATTGCAACGTACAAGTACTCAAAGCCCCCGATTGCTCGGGGAAAGGGGCCGAGGATGTCGAGCCCCCAGACCGAAAATGGCCAGGATAAAGGGATTGTCTGGAGAGCTTGAGCTGGTTGGTATATCTGCTTGGAATGGAACTGGCACGCTTCACACTTGGTTACTTGTGCAGTTGCATCCTGGAGGGCTGTCGGCCAAAAGAAACCTTGCTGGAACGCTTTGCCGACAAGTGCTCTTGCGCCAATGTGGTGACCACATATGCCTCCATGTATCTCTGCCAACAGCTTTTGTCCGTCTTCCCGGTGAATACACTTCAATTTCACACCGTTGAGTCTTCTTCTGTACAGTGTGTTGTCGACAAACTGGTACATACTTGACTGCCGGGCTACTCTTTCCGCTTCTTCTTGCTCTTCGGGAAGTTCTCCTGTCTGAAGGAAACGGACAATCTGTTCTGCCCATGCTGGAGCTTGTGGCTCGACAACAAGGACTAAAGGCAAATCTTCTGCTGCGGGAACATCCGCTTCTATGGCGAGAACCTGCGGCTCTGTCGGAGCTTGACGTTCCCCGGCAAGCGTGCCGGAGCAAAACTTGTCGGGAGCTTCTGCTTCAACGGAACAAACCCTAGGGCTTGCCGGAGCAGACTGCTCCTCAGCGCTCTTGGCGTTGATCTTGGGGACCTTCTTGGCGGCGGCTTCGGGAAGCTCTGCCGGAAAGTAGTCACCAGAAATCAACTTCCTCTTCTTGCTCTGTCCAGTTGATGGCATTACAGATGGTTGAGTCAGCTTGAGCACAAAGATCCCTGGTTCCACAGGTAACTTAAGTGCGGCGCACTTTGATAGGCCATCGGCAATGGCGTTCTGAGCTCTTGGAACATGCTCCATCTGTAGGCCGTCAAAGTGCTCTTCTAGCTTTCTCACTTCGTCGATGTAGGCTTCCATCAACGGACTCTGATAGCTCTTGTTCACTTGGCGGACGACAAGCTGCGAGTCACCCCTGACAATGAGCTTCTTGATCCCAAGGTCTGCCGTGATCCTGAGACCGGCAAGCAAGCCTTCATACTCTGCAGTATTGTTTGTTGCTTGCTCCTTGGGAAAGTGCATCTGGACTACGTATTTGAGGTGCTCTCCGGTGGGTGCGACAAGCAACACGCCAGCACCGGCGCCTTGCAGCGAAAAGGCACCATCAAAGTACATCAGCCACTCTTTGCTTGCTTCTTTGACGGGGATGCTCGTTTCTGGAATTTCTTCAGCTGGTGTTGGTGTCCATTCTGCTATGAATTCTGCCAATGCTCTGCTTTGGATAGTTGAAGTACTCTCAAACTTGAGGCCAAAGCTTGACAGTTCCAGTGCCCACTCAACAATCCTGCCTGTCGCTTCTGGATTCTATAGTATCCTCTTCAGCGGAAAACGAGTGACAACTGTGATCTCGTGTGCTTGGAAGTAATGGCGCAGCTTTCTCGAGGCCATGAGAAGGCCGAAAAGCAATTTCTGCACGCCAGAGTACCTTGTCCTAGCCCCCTGCAGAAGGGAACTGACAAAGTAAACTGGGCGCTGTACCATTCTCTTCTGTATCTCCTCGCGCGTCTGTGCAGATCCATCCTTGTCGGGACCAGAGCTTGTCGGGGAAGCCCCCTGCTTGTCGCCGGATGCGCCTGCCGTGGTTGCTGGCTCGTCATCTGCCTCTCTCTCCGCTACTAACGCAGCACTAACCACTTGATTGGTTGCCGCTATATACAGCAGCAACTTTTCTTGTGGCTTAGGTGCGACAAGTATTGGAGTGGAGGACAGGTATCTCTTCAAGTCTTGCAGCGCAGCCTCCGCTTCCGGAGTCCATTTCATTGGACCTGCCTTCTTCAATATTTTAAAAAATGGCAGGGCGCGCTCAGCAGACCTAGAGATAAACCTGCTGAGAGCAGCCACGCAACCGGCAAGTCTTTGTACATCCTTGACGTGCTTTGGTGCTTCAATCTGCTCAATGGACTTGATCTTGTCGGGATTGGCTTCGATTCCCCGCTGAGACACGAAGAACCCGAGAAGCTTGCCGGAGGGGACTCCAAACACACACTTCTCGGGATTGAGCTTGAGGCTGATCTTGCGCAGATTTGCAAAGGTCTCGTCTAAATCTTGAATCAGAGTTGCCTTGTCCTTGCTCTTGACCACTATGTCATCCATGTAGGCTTCCACATTTCTGTGTATTTGTGGCTCAAGAGCGACATGGACTACCCTTGCAAATGTTGAACCAGCATTTTTTAAACCGAAAGGCATCCGTATGAAACAGTACGTGCCACATGGAGTGATGAATGCGGTCTTCTCCTCATCCTCTTCTGCCATGAAGATCTGATGATATCCTGAGTATGCGTCAAGAAATGAAAGCAAGTCACATCCGGCCGTGGAGTCAACAATCTGGTCAATGCGCGGCAAAGGAAATGGGTCTTTGGGACAAGCTTTGTTAACATCGGTAAAGTCAATACAAAGTCTCCATTTCCCGTTTGCCTTGCGCACGACTACAGGATTGGCCAACCACGTAGGATGGAGCACTCCTTTGACAAGACCTGCTGCTTCCAACTTCTTGATCTCTTCTGCGATGAATTCTTGGCGCTCCACTGCTTGCTTCCTGACCTTCTGCTTGACGGGCCACGCATGAGGACAGACGGCAAGATGGTGCTCAATTACTTTCCTGGGAACACCGGGGATGTCAGACGGTTGCCACGCAAACACGTCGACATTCGCCCGCAGGAAAGCAGTGAGCGCGCTTTCCTATTTAGGGTCGAGAGTGGCACTGATGGTGAAGGTACCACCAGTGCCGTCCTCCTTGGCGGACACCTTCTTGGTCTCTGGCGGAGCTGCCATTGTCTTCTTACACTTGCCGGTGGAGATCGATGGTGCGTCCTCGACGGCAGCGCAGCACTCCGAAGAGGTGCACTTGCCAGAGTGGGCATCAGAACTCTTTCCGGACTTGGTCTTCTTCTTCCCCCAGGGAGCTTCAACGACAAGTGTCTTGCGATCTGTTGCGGCTGCCGCTTCCCGGTAGATCCTGTCGGCGCATATAAGAGCATCCTTCTTGTCGCCAGGGACAGAGATGACGCTTATCGGGCCTGGCATCTTCAGCATGTTGTATGCGTAGTGAGAGGCTGCCATGAACTTGGCGAGTGCTGGACGGCCGAGTATCCCATTGTAAGGCAATGGAAAATCGGCGACGTCAAAAGTGACCCTCTCAGTCCTGAAGTTCAGCTCGCTGCCAAATGTTACTGGCAACGTGACCTTCCCCTTCGGCTTGCTCCTTCCCGGGTTGATTCCTTGGAATGTGCCGGTCTCTTCAAGCTCGCTATCAGGGATCTGGAGTTTCTGGAGTACAGCGGAGGAGATCAGGTTCAAGCCGGCCCCGCCGTCAACTAGCATCTTAGTGACCTTGAGGTTGCGGATAGTTGGTGAAACCAACATCGGCAAGCACCCGACCGCAGTTGTGCGATCAGGATGGTCCTCAATATCAAAGATGATAGGCGTGCTGGACCATTTCAGAAGCTTGCGTGACTTGACAGGTGGTTCCGCTGCATTGACTTCCCGCACCCACTGCTTGAGTTGGCGGTGCGAAGTATGCAGAGAAGCACCGCTGTCAACGCACAAGACCTCTGTGGCTTTCTGGAACTCCTGCTCACTGGTCTCGACATCATCCATGTCTTCGTCGTCGTCGTCATCTTCATCCTTGTCGCGGCCGCGGGGAGCTCTGTCTCCTTGCCGCTGCTTGGCCTTGCCGCGGCGTCCTCCCCGGCCGGCGCGCTTCTTGCCGGACTCTCCAGCGCCTCCTTGGGCCCTCTCCTTGTCGCGTCGCTCGTATTCAGCCTTTTGCTGCTGGACAAGCTGCTCGACCTTCTTGCAGCTCTGGAGGTCATGGCCCTTGGTGCGGTGGATCTTGCAGTACTGCTTGTCGGTGCCGTCCTGCTTGTCGGCGACCGCCACAGCCTGGCAGTTGGTGCATGCGGCAACCTCCTTGCCGGAGCTACCAGCTTTGGCTTTCTTGGCGCCACCTTCGTTGCCGGACTGCTCAACGACTAGCACATCTTTGCCTTTCTTCTTCCTGTTGTTCCGCCGCCGGTTTTTCTTTGTCGGGGCAGCATCCTCGCTGTCAGATCCTCCTGCTCCTGTATTCTCTCCGGGGAGTTTCCTCCCTTCCTCAACACGTGCACACTTGTCGGCCAGGGCATACAGCTCACTGACGTCTCTGATCTTGCACATCGCCATCTCCTCCCGCATCCTGCGGTTACGCACGTTCTGATGGAACGCGCTGATGACCACGGCAGGGTGGACATCTGGGATGTTGTGCTGTACACGGCTGAATCTCTGAATGTACTTGCGCAGGGGCTCTCCTTCTTTCTGGGCGAGCAGATGAAGGTCACTCTCTTGGCCATGAGGTTTGTGGCCGCCTGTAAAGGCGCCGACAAACTGATGGCATAGGTCTGCCCAGGAGGATATGGAGTTGTCCGGCAAGTGCATGAGCCAGGACCTGACGTTGGGCTTGAGCACCAGCGGGAAGTAGTTGGCAAGGATCTTGTCGTCCCGCCCCCCGGCAGCCTGCACCGCGATGGTGTAGATGCTGAGGAACTCCGACGGATGCGACTTGCCGTCGTACTTCTCTGGTACGTCTGGCTTGAAATTCTTCATGTTGGGCCACTGGACTTGCCGCAGCTCACGAGTAAACGCAGGGCAACCTACCGCATACGGCAAGCCGCCTGGTTCCCCTGGCGCATGCATGTCAACAGAGGGCCCAGCGCACTGGTCTGATTGACGTCGCGCTTCTCTTCGGCGCTCGATGCGAGTATGAGCGTCTTCTTGTTGTCGTTCGTGAAAAACTTGGCGCTGATCGCGACGAGCTCGTGGATCTGATGACGCGGTGGAGTCGCTGTCGAGGTGGATCCAGCGAGTCGGCGATCTTGGCCTTCGGGGCGGAGAGTGAACAGTGGTTGCACCCCCACCGATCTTGTCGCCACCGGCTTGTGCCTGGCTGACTTGCCGCGGCTGCGACGTGCTCGGCTGCCGTTGAGTGTCGCCGTTGGCGAAGCCGATGAGACTCTAAATGGTGGCCCTACAGTCGTCGATCTTGTCTGCCGTTGGAGGGTAGTCCAGGAGCAGTTGAGCTCGCGCCAAAGCTTCTGCTGTAGTGGCGGGTGGCGGAGGCGAACGGTGCGAGGGGCAGGATATGCTCGGACTTCTAACTATGTTAGAAGGAGCAGTATCCCGTCCAGGCGACCGTGCCTCGCTCGTGCCAGCATGTTGACGTGCATGCTGGTCTTGAGCACTCCGAGATCCACCAGCTCGATCTTGGCCCAGCAAACGCATGGTACCATGAGTACTATGACGCTGCCGGTCCCGCGCCTCCTGAGATGGGCGCGGTGCATGTACGGACGCCGAGGTCTTGGAGTGCGCCCGGTCGTTGTGGGAGCCGGCTACACCGCCGATGGGCAGCGCAGCCTTGTCCTTGGACCTGGCAGCACCGTGAGCTCCCTCGTCGATGCCCGTTCTTCCGCCGGCGTCTGCCCCATCAGCGGTTTGCTCCGGCGGTGGTGGGTTCGTCGCGGACGGAGCAGCCGCCTCCGAATCCTTCTTCTTCGGCGGCATGTCGATGAAGATGATGAAGATCTAGCTCGTGTGAACGCCGGATCTGGTTCACACAACCTCGACGCCCCCTACCTGGCGCGCCAAAGATGCCGGGGCACTGATCCACGGGCACCTATGGGACCGGCGGACCGGGTCCCTTTCGGTTCGGCGGGGGCGGAGGTCGCACGAAGAGCGGATCGAGGCGATGCACACGAGCGGTTTACCCAGGTTCGGGCCGCACGGATGCGTAAAACCCTACTCCTGCTTTGTGGATTGTATTGAGTTCTTGCTCAGGAGCGCGGAGTGCTACAGTACACTCCAGCAGCTAACGAGACCGAGTGTGAGCGTTCTCTTCCTCCGAACCCCCCTCTACGTTGCGCATGGGCCTCCTTTTATATGCTCAAGGGGTCACCGACAGGTGGCAACGTAGACAAGGGTAAAAATGGAAAAGGTGTTGCGGTTGGTACAGCTACCTGCTACAGTGCATCATACCTAACCCTGACGGCAGGGGACAAGGGCATTAAATGCCCGTCTGCGTCGCCTAAATAGTGTAAAAGGGACCGCCAGGGACGCCACCGCTCGCCACGATGGCAATCTTGTCAGCGCCGCTTGCCACCGCGTACCGCAGGCTGCACAGCCTCCCGCCACGTACGCCTGGAAGGGTCCCAGAGCGACACATTGGTGGATGTGCTGGAGCGCGGACACAGAGTGGTGGCTTGCCGCGGCAAGCGCCTTGCCGCGGTCGTTGTCTTGTCACATCCGGGAGCTTGTCGCTCACCGGGCCTTGCCGGGACGCGTGGCGCATCGCGGCAAGATCCTTGAGATGCCTTGGTTGGCCTTCCCGGCAAGCTCCTCTTGCCGGGGTCTTGTCTCTTGGCTTGGATATGCCTTGGTTGGCCTTCCCGGCAGGCTCCTCTTGCCGAGGTCTTGTTTCCTTGGCTTGGATACTTTGTCCTTGAATGGCTCCAAAGGAACCACAGAGGACCTTGGCGGTCACCCGGCAAGCCTTGCCACGGGATGCTGCGGCTGCCCGTGCACAAGTTCGGGATACTAGGGTACCCCTACTCTAGTACACCGACACACGCCCGTATTGATGAGAATCCCGTGATAAGGGGACACGATCTCTGCTTTAACAACACGTGTCAAAAAACTGCCTCGCGTTATGTGCGGGGCTAGTTTAAGGAAACGGTTCGAATAATCACTGGGCCATGACATAATGTCGTGTTGCCAAAACAAGTCAGCAAATTAGATCTGTGGAAATATTATTCTCTCTACGGTGGTATGTGGAGCTTATTTTGCAAGGTCGGACACTATCCTTGTATTCAAATTCTTCCATGATGAATTCGAAGGAGGAACCCGCCTTGCAATGCCGAAGACAATACTGCGCGTCGGACTCATCGTCATTGAAAGCCTGGATCGGGGGCTACTGAGGGAGTCCTGGATTAGGGGGTCTCCGGTCAGCCGGACTATATCCTTTGGTCGGACTGTTGGACTATGAAGATACAAGATTGAAGACTTCGTCTCATGTCCGGATGGGACTCTACTTGGCGTGGAAGGCAAGCTAGGCAGTACGGATATGGATATCTCCTCCTTTGCAACCGACCTTGTGTAACCCTAACCCTCTCCGGTGTCTATATAAACTGGAGGGTTTTAGTCCGTAGGACACAACTACAACATACAATCATACCATAGGCTAGCTTCTAGGGTTTAGCCTCTCTGATCTCGTGGTAGATCTACTCTTGTACTACCCATATCATCAATATTAATCAAGCAGGACGTAGGGTTTTACCTCCATCAAGAGGGCCCGAACCTGGGTAAAACATCATGTTCCCTGCCTCCTGTTACCATCCGCCTTAGATGCACAATTCGGGACCCCCTACCCGAGATCCGCCGGTTTTCACACCGACAGGAAGCATCACAGAAAACCTTAAACGGTTTGGATTCATCAGGAGGAGTCAAAACTGGAGCGTTGACTAACTTCTCTTTCAGGGTGTTGAAAGCGATGTCACATTCAGGCGACCAGACATACTTCACATGCTTCTGGAGAAGGTTGGAAAGAGGCTTCACGATCTTAGAGAAGTTCTCGACGAACCTTTGACAATAGCTTGCGAGCCCAAGGAAGCTACGGAGTTGCTTCACATTCTGAGGTGGTTCCCAATTCACAATTGCAGACACCTTCTCATGATTAATAGTTATGCCCTTGGCAGAGATGATATGCCCAAGGTAGAGAACATCATCGAGCCAAAACTCGCACTTTGAAAACTTGGCATAGAACTGATGTTCTCTGAGTTTGTCCAGCACCAATCTCAAGTGCTTGACATGATCCTCCTTGTTCTTGGAAAAGACCAAAATATCATCGAGGTAGACCAAGACGAAGTCATTTGTGTAGGCATTGAAGATGATGTTCATCATGCGAGAGAATGTTGGAGGAGCGTTGACAAGGCCGAAAGACATGACAGTGTATTCATATGAACCATAGCTTGTTCTGAATGTTGTCTTGGGGATATCTTCTTCACGAATGCGAATCTGATGATAGCCCATACGGAGATCAAGCTTGGAGAATACTTGAGCACCTTTGAGTTGTTCGAAAAGCTCATTGATGTTGGGAAGTGGGTACTTGTTCTTTATGGTCTTATTTGTTCAATGGACGGTAGTCGACACAAAGCCGGTCTGTTCCATCCTTCTTCTTGACAAAAAGAGCACCACAACCCCAAGGAGAAGAACTTGGTCGGAAGAGACCCATACGCTCTTGAATATTGAGTTGCTTCTTCAGCTCCTTCAACTCTTCAGGTCCAAGCTTGTAAGGACGTTTGCAAACAGGTTCCGTGCCAGGCTCAAGATCGATGACGAATCCAAATGGCCGGTGAGGAGGCATTCCTGGCAGCTCTTCTGGAAAGACGTCTTGATATTCGCAAATGACTGGAATCTGAGAGATGGCATCCAGCTCGCCCTTCTCATTGAAAGAAAACAGTCGGATGGTATCATCACGAGTGGCAAAGACGATTGCATCCTCAGACGAATGTGTCAATTGAATCTGCCTGGCAGCACAATCAAGCTGAGTGAGGGAGTCCTGGATTAGGGGGTGTTCGGGTAGCCAGACTATACCTTTAGCCAGACTCCTGGACTATGAAGATACAAGATTGAAGACTTCGTCCCGTGTCCAGATGGGACTTTCCTTGGCGTGGAAGGCAAGCTTGGCGATGCGGATATTCAAGATCTCCTACCATTGTAACCGACTCTATGTAACCCTAACCCTATCCGGTGTCTATATAAACCGGAGGGTTGTAGTCCGTAGGCAATCAACTCCATATACAATAATCATACGATAGGCTAGCTTCTAGGGTTTGGCCTCCTTGATCTCGTGGTAGATCTACTCTTGTACTACCCTTATCATCAATATTAATCAAGTAGGACGTAGGGTTTTACCTCCATCAAGAGGGCCCGAACCTGGGTAAAACATCGTGTTCCCTGCCTCCTGTTACCATCCGGCCTAGACGCACAGTTTGGGACCCCCTACCCGAGATCCGTCGGTTTTGACACCGACATTGGTGCTTTCATTGAGAGTTCCTCTATGTCGTCGCCTTTAGGCCCGATGGCTCCTTTGATCATCAACAACGATGTGGTCCAGGGTGAGACTTTTCTCCCCGGACAGATCTTCGTCTTCGGCGGCTTCGCTCTGCGGGCCAATTCGCTCGGCCACCGGGAGCAGATCGAAAGCTACGCCCCTGGCCATCAAGTCAGGTTTGGAAGCTTAAACTACACGGCTGACATCCACGGAGACTTGATCTTCGACGGGCTCGAGCCACGGCCAAGCGCGCCGCACTATCTTGAGGGGCATGATCTAGTTCTGCCCCCGGACAGTGTCCTGGAGGCCGCACACGCATCGGTTCCGACCCCTAACTCGGAGCCTATTGCGCCAATCGAGGATGAGCGGTTGGACGTCACCTCGGGGGCTGCGATCCCAAAAGTGATCGAGCCGAACGCTAGCCCCGCACTCTGCACGACCCGTGACTCCGAGGATCCAGACTCCTCCCGGGACTCCGAACCCCCCGCGCCCCTGCCAATCGAATCCGATTGGGTGCCGATAATGGAGTTCACCGCCGCAGACATCTTTCAGCATTCGCCTTTTGGCGACATCCTAAATTCTCTTAAGTCTCTCTCTTTATCAGGAGAGCCCTGGCCGGACTACGGTCAGCGAGGGTGGGACACGGACGATGAGGAAATTCAAAGCCCACACACCACCCACTTTGTAGCCACTGTCGACGATCTAACCGACATGCTTGACTTCGGCTCCGAAGACATCGACGGCATGGACGACGATGTAGGAGACGAACAGGAACCAGCACCTGTAGGGCGCTGGAAGGCCACCTCGTCATATGACATATATATGGTGGATACTCCAAAAGATGGAGATGGCGATGGAACAGTGGGGGATGACGCCCCCAAGAAACAGCCAAAGCGCCGGCGTCAGCGGCGCCGCTCTAAATCCCGCCAAAGCAAAAACGGTGATTCCGGCACGGGAGATAATACTACCCCGGATAGCGCCGAAGAACACCCACCTCAGCAAGATTCGGCACAGGAAGATGGAGAAGCCAGCCCTCATGAGAGAGTGGCAGACCGAGAGGTCGAGGATGATAACTATATGCCTCCCTCTGAAGACGAGGCAAGCCTCGATGACGACGAATTCGTCATACCATCAGACCCCGCCGAACAAGAGCGTTTTAAACGCAAGCTTTTAGCCACGGCAAGCAGCCTTAAGAAAAAGCAGCAACAGCTTAGAGCTGCCCAAGATTTGCTAGCTGACAGATGGACTGAAGTCCTTGCGGCTGAAGAGTATGAACTCGAACGCCCCTCCAAGAGTTACCCGAAGCGCAGGCCGCTACCCCGATCAGAGGAGGAAGCACCTACATCACCAGCGCATAACATGGCAGACCGGCCACCTCGCGGCCGCGACAGAGAGGCCTCTCGGCCCTCCACCAAAGCCATGCCCCGACGCTGCTCAACTAAGCACGGGAAAATGCGCCCGACCTGCGAGACATACTGGAGGATAAGGCAAGACAAACAAGATCGATCTACGGATCGCGCAGGCGCCCTACGGCATGCGACAATGATCCTCACTCCGGATACAACAAATCCGGCCGGGCCGAACACAACAGACATAGCTCTTCCGAGCTGCGTCGTGATATAGCCCAGTACAGAGGCGCCGCACACCCGCTATGCTTCATGAATAAAGTAATGGATCATAAAATCCTAGAGGGTTTCAAACCCGTAAACATCGAATCATACGATGGCACAACAGATCCGGCGGTATGGATCGAGGATTATCTCCTTCACATCCACATGGCACGCAGCGATGATCTACACGCCATCAAATACCTCCCGCTCAAACTTAAAGGACCGGCCCGGCATTGGCTTAACAGCTTGCCAGCAGACTCAATCGGTTCTTGGGAGGACCTGGAAGCCGCATTCCTCGACAACTTCCAGGGCACTTACGTGCGACCACCGGATGCCGACGACTTAAGCCACATAATTCAGCAGCCAGAGGAATCGACCAGACAATTCTGGACACGGTTCCTAACAAAGAAAACCAGATAGTCGACTGTCCGGACGCAGAGGCCCTAGCAGCCTTCAAGCATAACATCCGTGACGAGTGGCTTGCCCGGCACCTGGGACAGGAAAAGCCGAAATCCATGGCAGCCCTCACGACACTCATGACCCGCTTTTGCGCGGGAGAAGACAGCTGGCTAGCTCGCAGTAACAACTTATCAAAGAACCCTGGTAATTCGGATACCAAGGACAAAAGTGGCAGGACATGTCGGAATAAGCAAAAACGCCGCGTTAGCAGCGACAGCAATGAAGACACGGCAGTCAATGCCGGATTCAAAGGCTATAAATCCGGTCAGCGAAAAAAGGCATTCAAAAAGAACACTCAGGGCCCGTCCAGTTTGGACCGAATACTCGATCGCTTGTGCCAGATACATGGCACCCCCGAAAGGCCAGCCAATCACACTAACAGGGATTGTTGGGTGTTCAAGCAGGCAGGCAAGTTAAGGGCCGAAAACAGAGACAAGGGGCTGCACAGCGATGACGAGGAGCCCAAGCCGCCGAAGAACAATGGACAGAAGGGCTTTCCCCCACAAGTGTGGACGGTGAACATGATATACGCAACCCACATTCCCAAGCGGGAGCGGAAGCGTGCGCTATGGGACGTATACGCGATGGAGCCAGTTGCCCCAAAGTTCAACCCATGGTCCTCTTGCCCGATCACTTTTGATCGAAGGGACCATCCCACTAGCATCCATCATGGCGGCTTCGCCGCATTGGTTCTCGACCCAATCATCGACGGATTTCATCTCACAAGAGTCCTCATGGACGGCGGCAGTAGCCTGAACCTGCTTTATCAGGATACAGTGCGGAAAATGGGCATAGATCCCTCAAGGATTAAGCCCACAAGAACGACCTTTAAAGGCGTTATACCAGGTGTAGAAGCCAACTGTACAGGCTCAGTAACACTTGACATGGTCTTCGGATCCCCGGACAATTTCCGAAGCGAAGAGTTAATCTTCGATATAGTCCCGTTTCGCAGTGGTTATCACGCCCTGCTCGGACGAACCGCATTCGCAAAGTTCAATGCGGTGCCGCACTACACATATCTCAAGCTCAAGATGCCAGGCCCTCGAGGAGTAATTACGGTCAACGGAAACACCGAACGCTCCCTCCGTACAGAGGAGCATACGGCGGCTCTCGCAGCGGAGGTACAAAGTAGCCTTCTCAGGCAATTCTCCAGTCCGGCCATTAAAAAGCCAGACACTGCCAAGCGCGCCCGGAGTAACCCACAGCAGGACCGCCTGGCATACTCTGAGCAAGCGTAGCAATGCGGCCCCAACCCCAGCTCTCGCGACATAGCAAAACCAGTACCTCGCGTCCATAACTACGCCCTTGAAATACCATGGGCACGGGGGAAGGGGCACAATAACGGCATGCCCAAAATACGGCTTAAAATGTCCTAGGGGCTGCCGGATTCTTTTTTTTAATTTTTTTCTTACTTTCAGGACTCCATACTTCGGACGACCTGTTCGGCAATTCGACTGCCGCACAAACGATGCAAGATCCAGGGAGGCAGACAAGCCATGCCGCATTATGGAACTCACAGGTGGTCTTTGTTACGAGCGGTATACCTGTTTTAAATACAATTCCGCGGCCTGCCCCTGGTCAGGACATACTGAATAGTCCAATATCTTTTGCTTACCGCACTATTTGTATCGTTCGGCTTTGATAAATAGCCTCTCTATAAACAATGCTTAGCTTCTTGTCTATTTTTTGCATTATCTTCTTTTCACATTGATGTTTATTAAATGACATGATTGCACCCATACACCATGGTACGGCAAACACGCCAGGGGCTTCAGTACCCCTCATAATGGTGTGAGAAGTCCGTACACTTCCACAAGTGCGGCACCCCGAACTTATAGCACTATATGCATCGGCTCCGAATCATGATTTGGGTCAATAGTTGGGTTTGCCCGGCTCCTATGTTTTGGTGCCTTACGTTCCGCTCTATCGGCTAAGGTAGCACTAGAAGAACCACTGCGATTGTGCCCCGGTTCAGCTGGGTTAAGCACCTCAGTGGAGAAAGCTAAAACTGACTGTCATGATGTGGCGAGAGACCGGTCTCTGTTCGAGAGGTTTTTCGAGTCCCTAAAGGCTTATGCCGCTTCGAGCGAGGAGCTGGCTTTGTCCGGCCAAGGCGTGGATAGCGCCCCGAACTCGGTCTTCTGAACTAGGGGCTTCGCCGAAATTTAAAATTATAGAGTTCTATGGCTAAGTGGGAGTGTTCAAGCATTATAGTCCGATTGCCTGGTTCGTTGTGCTGAGCGCCTCCCTCGAAGGACCCAACTATGGGAAAAAGAGCGCTCAGGTTTATCCCGAACACCCCAGCACTAGTGGCACGGGGGCAGAAGCCGACGACTGGCCATCTCTCAATTTTTGATAAACGGCCGCACAAAAAGTAATATTTTAAATTCAATAAGCATTGCTTAGCGCATATGAACAAGTTTTCCGCGCACAGGATAAACACAAGCGAGTTCATTCAAATATCACATCCTTGGTACATTCATCCGCCACAAGGCGGGCACCTGCAAGAACATCCTTGTAGTAGTTCTCGGGCTTGCGATGCTCCTTCCCCGGCGGCGGCCCGTCCTTCACAAGCTTCTCACCATCCAGCTTACCCCAGTGCACCTTTGCACGGGCAAGGGCCCGACGGGCACCTTCGATGCAGACGGAGCGCTTGATGACCTCAAGCCTCGGACAGGCCTCCACCAGCCACCGCACCAGCCCGAAATAGCTCCCAAGCAGGGCCTCTCCGGGCCACAGCCGAACTATGAAGCCCTTCATGGCCTGCTCGGCCACCTTGTGGAGCTCGACCAGCTTTTTCAGCTGGTCGCTCAAGGGCACAGGGTGTCCGGCCTCAGAATACCGAGACCAGAACACCTTCTCCGTCGAGCTGCCCTCTTCAGCTCGGTAGAATGCGGCGGCATCGGATACGCTGCGGGGAAGATCTGCGAATGCCCCTGGAGAGCTCCGGATTCGGGTAAGTAACAGGTAGTTCACTTTTATATTTCTGCTTTGCATAAAGAATGCCTTACCCGTTGCTATCTTCCTCATCTCCTCCAACTCTTGGAGGGCCTTTTGGGCTTCGGCCTTGGCAGACTTGGCAGCCTCTAGGGCCGTTGCAAGCTCGGATGCTTGCGCCTTTGACTCCAGCTCCAAACTCTCATGTTTTTTCATGAGAGCCTGCAGCTCTTGCTGCACCTCGCCGACCTGAGCCCCAAGTCTGTCTCTCTCGGTGCGCTCCGCGGCCGTTTTCTTTTCGGCCTCAGACAGCGCCTGCTTAAGGGTCGCCACCTCAGTCGTGGCCCCTACAATAAGCAGTACAATCCTGTTACTCTTTTTTGCAATCAAGCCTTTTTATAGGCACTTTTTCTGTAAGGTATTTCTTACCTTCTTCCTCCTCGAGCCGCCGCTTGGCAAGGCCGAGCTCTTGCTCGGTCCGCTCGAGGTCCTGCTTCAGGACACCCACCTCCGCAGTCAGTGCGGCGGTGGATAGCAGCGAAGCCTGCATACGCATATTGACTCTCTTTTTAGACTCCTGCGAAATTTAATAGATCCTCTATTCGGCTTTTCTTTCCGAACGCCAAACAGAGCATCAGGGGCTACTGTCTATGCGGTAATATTTTTACATATTTTTACTTACCTCGAAGCCTGTTAGAAGGCTAGCGCAAGCTTCAGTCAGTCCGCTCTTGGCGGACTGAACCTTCTGGATCACCGTACTCATAATAGTACGGTGCCCCTCGTCGATGGAGGCGTCGTCAAGCACCTCCAGCAGATTGTCCGGTACCTCCGGTTGGACGGAGGCCGCCGACTCAGAAGGCTTGCTCCTCCTGGAAGGAGTTCGCCTACCGCGGTCCGGAACTGATTCCGGCGCGGTGTCCGGCACAAAGCCGGACTTAGAACCCTGGGGAGCCTTATCCCCTTCACTCCTGGAGTCCGGGAGGTTGCCTTGCGGCTCCTCCGGGACCACCTCCTCCTGCCCCGGAGCTTGTCGCGACGCCACTTCGGCGTCGTCTGCAGTGTGGGGGGAGACAGCGGGCGGAACTGAGTTCACGTCCGATGAGTCCAGGGAGCCGCCCGATGATTCGTCGAATTCGGCCTGGGGCAGACTGCATAATTACATTCGACATTAGGGAAAGCTGCGCAACAAAGGAACATCATGAATTACTCTGATATCCGAACTTACGATTTTGCCGGACGCTTGGCCCTGTTTGGCCACTCCTCTTTGCCCTCTTCGGCGTTGGGGGCGTAGTCCGGTGGAGGGGTATTCCTTTTCCTAGACCCCTCGGCCTCCCCCGTTGGGGCGGCCTTCCTCTTCTCTCCTCCCTCCACTGGGGGGAGAGTTTTCTTCTTCCTCCTCCTCGTTTTCGCGGGAGGAGGGCGTCTCGGACTCGTCAGATGACGAGTCCGACACCACCACATTGCGGGCACTCTTTCGAGTCCCCGTGGTCTTCTTCTTCTTGGCCTTCTTCTCCGGCACCACATAAGGCGCCGGAACCAGCAGCTTTGCTAGTAGAGCTGGGGCTGGGTCTTCGGGCAGCGGAGCCGGACAGTTAATTGGTCCGGATATCGCCCGCCAAGCCTGTCAAAGGTAAGGAAGTTTAGATCCTGCATAGAGTCAAACTATGGAAAAAGCTTAACATCCTGTAAAAGGTGTAGATGGCATACCTCGCTAGCGTGACGCTGTGAGCTGTATCCGCGGTCCTCGGAAGCGGATGCGGGAGCCTCGGCGCCCTTGAATAGCATCTTCCAGGCGTCTTCGTACGTCGTGTCGAAGAGCCTGCTGAGGGTTTGATGCTGCGCCGGGTCGAACTCCCACAGATTAAAATCCCGTTGTTGGCATGGGAGGATCCGGCGGACGAGCATAATCTGGATTACATTAACAAGCCGGATTGGCTTGTTCACCAGGGACTGGATGCATGTTTGCAATCCGGTCACCTCTTTTTCGTCACCCCACGACAGGCCCGTCTCTTTCCAGGACATAAGTCGCGTGGGGGGTCCGGATCGGAACTCGGGGGCTGCGGTCCATTTTGGATCGCGCGGCTCGGTGATATAAAACCACCCGGATTGCCATCCCTTTAGGGTCTCCATGAAAGAGCCCTCGAACCATAGGACGTTGGCCATCTTGCCCGCCATGGCGCCTCCGCACTCCGCCTGGCTGTCGCGCACCACCTTGGGCTTGACGTTGAAGGTCTTGAGCCAGAGGCCGAAATGGGGGCGGACGCGGAGAAAAGCCTCGCACACGACGATAAACGCCGAGATGTTGAGGATGAAGTTCGGAGCCAGATCATGGAAATCCAGGCCGTAGTAGAACATGAGCCCCCGGACAAATGGGTGGAGTGGAAAACCCAGTCTGCGGAGGAAGTGGGGGAGAAATACTACCCTCTCATGGGGCCTTGGGGTGGGGAGAAGCTGCCCCTCTTCGAGAAGCCGGTGCGCGATGTCCTTGGACAGGTATCCGGCCTTCCTTAGCTTCTTGAATTTACCCTCCGTGACGGAGGAGACCATCCACTTGCCTCCTGCTCCGGACATTGCTGGAGAAGGTTGAGGTGGGAAGTGCGGGCTTGGGCGCTGGAGCTCGGGTGCACAGGAGATGGATAGGCAAAGGAGGAAGAAGGCGTAGGTAAAAAGGTGGATCCTTGTCCCCTTATATGGGCGGATGCGGTTGTGCGTCCCCACCTGCCTAGTAAAACTCGCTTGCCTCCCAAGCGTCGTGATAAGTGGCGCGGTTGGGTTACCCACGTCCATATTGATGAGAATCCCGTAAAAGGGGGGTACACGATCTCTGCTTCGACAAGATGTGCCAAGGAAACCGCCTCGCAAAACACGCTGAGGTGGAAAAGTGAAAACGATTCGAGTGAAGGACTTGGCTGTAGTGTGTTGACGCACTGCGGAATACGTCAGCAGATTTGATTTGTGTTAATATTATTCTCTCTATGGCAATATGTGGAAGCTTATTTTGCAGAGCCGGACACTACTCTTGGTGTTTACAATCTTCTATGAAGGACTTGGAGGAGGAACCCGCCTTGCAATGTCAAAGACAATTTGCACGCCGGACTCGTCGTCATTGAAGCCTGGTTCAGGGGCTACTAAGGGAGTCCTGGATTAGGGGGTGTTCGGGTAGTCGGACTCCTGGACTATGAAGATACAAGATTGAAGACTTCGTCCCGTGTCCGGATGGGACTTTCCTTGGCGTGGAAGGCAAGCTTGGCGATGCGGATATTCAAGATCTCCTACCATTGTAACCGACTCTATGTAACCCTAACCCTATCCGGTGTCTATATAAACCGGAGGGTTGTAGTCCGTAGGCAATCAACTCCATATACAACAATCATACCATAGGCTAGCTTCTAGGGTTTGGCCTCCTTGATCTCGTGGTAGATCTACTCTTGTACTACCCTTATCATCAATATTAATCAAGCAGGACATAGGGTTTTACCTCCATCAAGAGGGCCCGAACCTGGGTCAAACATCGTGTTCCCTGCCTCCTGTTACCATCCGGCCTAGATGCACAGTTCGGGACCCCCTACCCGAGATCCGCCGGTTTTGACACCGACACTGAGCCTTGTGCTTAGAAAGCCAATCCATTCCGAGAATAAGATCAATATCCGAGTTACCAAGAACCACTGGAGAGGACAAAAACTTATAGTCGCCCAACGTGATAGTAACATCCGGGACCATAGAGCTTGCGTTCATGAATTTACCCGGAGAAACAACTGATAACTATCTAGGCAAATCTTGGAAAGGCAACTCATGCTTAGATGCAAATGGTCTTGAAATGAAACAATGTGATGCACCAATATCAAAAAGGACTTTTGCAGGAATATTGTTAACACGAAGGTTACCCATTATCACATCTGACGAGTCCTCTGCCTGAGCTGCGTTCATCAAGTTGACCTTTGCAGACTTGGGATTATGCTTGACCACTGCGGTACTGGCAGATCTCACGGGAGGAGGAGGAGGAGGAAGACGCCTCTGATTAAAGCATTTGTTGGCATAGTGACCCTTCTGCTGACACTTGTTGTGCGTGACCTCCGAGAGCGGACGGTGATACGGAGCACTTGATCTTGGAGCATGAGACGAAGTCCTGTTCTGGAAGCCTGGGTTGGGTGGGTGGGAAGATCCATTGCCACCTTTTCTCTTCTGCTGATAAGGCCGATGGAACAGAGGAGGATGCAACCAATACTTTTGCTCCTTAGTTGCTACTTGAGTTGAGGAAGAAGGAGTTGCATCCCTGACTTGTTTCTTGGAAGCATCGCACTTGAGCTGAGCAGTCTCTTGTTTCAGTGCCATGTTGTAAAACTCACCGTACTTCTGCGGTTCAAAAAGCACAAGAGCTAGTTGGAGATCTTCTCTAAGGCCACCTCTGAACTGATAAATCATGCTCTTCTCATCAGGGACGTCTTGCTTAGCGAAATGAGCGATCTTCTGGAACATGATGTTATACTGGTAAACAGACAAGCTGCCTTGCTTCAGATTGCGGAAATCCTCACGCTTGCTCTCAACAACACTCTGAGGAATGTGGTGAGCTTTGAAGTCTTGACGGAATTCATCCCAGGTAATCACACAACCTCCTCTGGAATCTTTGTATTGTTGATACCATTCTACAGCTTGGTCTTTGAGTTGGAACGAGGCAAACTTGACAAAGTCCTCAGGCCTGACGTTGCTGCACTCGAAATGCTTGCAGATATCCACGAGCCAATCATCAGCGTCTGTTGCCTCGACACAGTTACTGAAGGTCTTTGGCTGGTTTGCAAGGAACTGATTGAGTGTAGCAAACTGATTCTGATTGTTGCCATGGCCTTGATTTCCTTGGTTGCGCTCTTGCAAGAGTTGCATGATCAGCTGCGTGTTTGCATTGGTAGCGGCCATCACAGCTTGCCATGCCTCCGGAGGAGGAGGTGGTGGTGGCGGTTCAGGATTCTGACACGTTGGAGGAGCCATCCTGAAGAGGGTGACATCCATTAGCATCATGACAGACATATATTCAAGCTGAATCAAATGGATCGAAATTGCAACATATAGTCTTAACATCCGAACAAAATGAACGAATGCATTCCAATTGAAATGGTCACACTTCCATAAATTGAGAAGCCACTTAGATAGAGGTAGAAGAATAAGATAACAAGGTACGGACAAGAACAAATACTTGGTGAGGATTACCCAATCACAAACCAAATATCTGCGGAAGAAATACTAGAGCTACAAGAATTCCCACCTATGAAACTCCTAAAATTTTCCCGGTTATGCAATCAGGTGTTGGGGATACAGGGGAAGCATAATATCTCACCCAAAGCTAGCAAATCCTACATCCAGTTGTATCCATCCTTCAAGACATAATCAAGAAACCTTCGGAAATCATTTACCTCAACCTTCGAAAAGCATCTGTTATACGAGTTATGGCGATACTCCCGAACTCCCGCCCCAGTACTAGGTGGCGTCGAGGTTATCTCACCAACAACTGCATAAAAGAGATTTTCGATGTCGGCGAAACTCAGGTATTCCAGAATTGCAACGATAAAATTGTGACGACAACACCTCGGAGCTCAACTCCCCGGGACACTGCCACAATCCCTAAATGTCAGGAGGCACCAAGAACAATGTTCTCATCACAAATCCATCAGAACAATTCCAAGATACCCGCGTGATCCTAAAAAAAATTAGTGAAATTTGAGAAGAGAAGAGTCAAAACTCTACGTCAGGATGCCTCACTAGAGCGATGAAGGGACTGAGGAGTAAAAAGAATCCTACTCTCCGATATATATAATCCTAAATGACTCAAAACAATTTTCTAGACTCAACAACGCCAGCAATCCGATCAAGCAGGGGGCTCCTAAGTCGGGGAAGGCTCTGATTACCAACTTGTAACGCCCACGATCCGGCTATATCTCCCACGTGTCGAAGCACGACTTAGAGGCATAACCGCATTGTAAGCAATGTCGCAAGTGAGGTAATCTTCACACAACCCATGTAATGCATAAGGAAAATAGATACATAGTTGGCTTACACTCGCCACGTAAAAAATAGCATAAATATCATTACATTCATCCAGATACAATCAAGGTCCAACTATGGAACCAAAATAAAGAACAACCCCAAATGCGACAAAGCCCCGATCACCCCAACTGGGCACCACTACTGATCGTCTGGAAAGGAAACATAGTATCGTCCTGAGTCCTCATCGAACTCCCACTTGAGCTCAGTCGAATCTCCTGGAGCGGTAACATCGGTCCATGCATCTGGTTTTGGAAGTAATCTGTGAGTCACAGGGACTCAGCAATCTCACACCCTCGCGATCAAGACTATTTAAGCTTATAGGAAGGGTAAAAGGTATGAGGTGGAGCTGCAGCAAGCACTAGCATATATGGTGGCTAACATACTCAAAAGAGAGCGAGAAGAGAAGGCAAAGGCACGGTCGATAAACTATGATCAAGAAGTGATCCTAGATCAACCTACGTTCAAGCATAACACGAGACCGTGTTCTCTTCCCGGACTCCGCCGAAAAGAGACCATCACGGCCACACACTCTGTTGATTCATTTTAATTAAGTTAAGCTTTAGGTTATCTACAACCGGACATTAACAAATTCCCATCTGCCCATAACCACGGGCACGGCTTTCAAAAGATCAAATCCCTGCAGGGGTGTCCCAACTTAGCCCATCACAAGCTCTCACGGTCAACGAAGGATATTCCTTCTCCCAAGACAATCTGATCAGACTCGGAATCCTGGTTACAAGACATCTCGACAATGGTAAAACTAAACCAGCAAAGCCGCCCAAATGTGCCGACAAATCCCGATAGGAGCTACACATATCTCGTTCTCAGGGCACACTCGGATGAGCCAGACGTCGGGTAGGCCAGCCCAGAGTTGCCCCTGGTGGCACCGGACATCGCCCAGTTTGGACCAACACTCAGAGGAGCACTGGCCTGGGGGGGTTTAAAATAAAGATGACCCTCGGGCTCCAGAAACCCAAGGGAAAAAGAGGCTAGGTGGAAAAAGGTAAAACCAAGGTTGGGCGTTGCTGGAGGAGTTCTATTCAAGGCGAACTGTCAAGGGGTTCCCATTATAACCCAACCGTGTAAGGAACGCAAAATCAAGGAACATAACACTGGTATGACGGAAACTAGGGCGGCAAGAGTGGAACAAAACACCAGGCATAAGGCCGAGCCTTCCACCCTTTACCAAGTGTATAGATGCATTAAAAATAGACAAGATATAATAATGATATCCTAACAATAAACATGTTCCAACAAGGAACAAACTCCAATCTTCACCTGCAACTAGCAACGCTATAAGAGGGGCTGAGCAAAGCGGTAACATAGCCAAACAACGGTTTGCTAGGACAAGGTGGGTTAGAGGTTTGACATGGCAATATGGGAGGCATGATAAGCAAGTGGTAGGTATCGTAGCATAGGCATAACAAAAGAGCGAGCATCTAGCAAGCAAAGATAGAAGTGATTTCAAGGGTATGGTCATCTTGCCTGCAAAGTTCTCCGAGTTGACGTTAGCTTGATCCTCGTAAGCGTACTCAACTGGTTCCTCGATCACGTACTCGTCCCCCGGCTCTACCCAAAGCAAGAACACAAGCAAAAGGGAGACACAATCAACCACGTGCAAAGCACAAGCAACATGATGCAAAAATATGGCATGATATGCGGGATGTGATATGCGATGCATATGCATGTTTCGGAAAGGAAAGATTGAACCTGGCCTCAACTTGGAAAACCAAGAGTGCCACTGGAAAGAGGAGTTGATTTTAGGTCGAAATCAATATAAAGATCACCGGAATCGGATGCATGGTTTGCAAATGGCAAGCAAAACAATAATGACACAAAGCTGCGATTAACAGCACGAGGCCATCTAAATGCATCAAGAATAGCATGCTACAGCACTCTAACATAGCAACAAAATACATGGCAGGGATCCAATCAAGATGCTTGACAAAAGATGAACACTGAGATACGGCTAATTCACTCAATAGCAGGTTCAAACAAGCATGGCAAAAGTGCAAAAGATATCAGGTTACAGACTTTGTGAAAATAACAACCAAGTCAGGAATTTAATATCAGGAAGCAATGTTTAGAGCAAGGTAACAACATGCTATAGGAACATATCATGGCAAAGCAAGGCATGGCATGAAGCTACTAAAAGCATACAACAAAAGTCCCTTACTGACCATAAGCCAAAAGGGATCAGAAAATACAATAGCAACCATGTGAACATAGCAATTATCGTTAACAGATTCAGACTTAGAAGAAAACTGGGACATGGCAAAACAGATATTAAGTAGGCATGTTTACGAACTCGATGCACTCACCACAAGGCATTGCATGACAAACTAAGCATACACCCAGCAAGTAGACATGGCATAGAAGCTAAACATGACAAGAAACATCCTTACTGATCATGCTCCATAATTGCAAGCAAAGACATATATGGATAGAGCACAACAATATCTACGAAACATCCTTACTAATCATGCTCAAAAGAGGCATGGATCACTCTGTAGCAACATGAATACATGGCATAAAAATATAATCAGGGCAAAGACTTAGAATATTTCCAAGTCCCTGAAATCAGCAACATTACGAGAGCTACTTTGCATGCTTGTGCTAGTCACCACAAAGATCACAAAAATACATGGCATACACCCCTGTAAAGATGGCATGGCATACTTCAAAACTCATGTAGGGCTCAAGTTCATAGGAGGCACACAACAATCATGGCAAAAATGACAAATGTCCAATTACTGATAAGAATCTGAAACTAATATAAACTAGCACTCTTGCAACAACATTTAGGGCATCAAGATGAGCTCAAATGAACATGGTGCAATGGAATGAAATGAAGTACTCGTCGAGACGAACAATTTGATATGCTACACGCCCAAAACGGAGCCACGGGTGCAAAGTTATGATGCGATGAAAATATGCAAAAAAATACTGTGAGAGAGGAAAAAAGTCAACCGTCTCAGATCGGATCTAGGGTTCATGCACGGGATTCGAGGATCGCCGGAGAACACTGTAGACGGCCGGAGCTTCGCGGGGCGTCGCCGGGGAGGAAGAGTCCGGCCGGTCGGAGCGGGACCCAAGGGCGCGAGGGGCGCGGGGCGCCTGTCGGTGTCGACGGCGAGCTGGCACGGCGCCGGGCGGTGCGGGCGGCGCGGTGGCACGGCGACCGGCGACGAAGTCGAGGCGGCGAGGTGGCAGCCGGCGATGGTGGCGGGGAGGCGGCGCGGTGAGGAGGCGCGGGTGGCGGGGCGCGGCCCGGTTGGCGGCGCAGGAGGGCCCTCCCTGGGCTTCGGCGGGCCGGCAGCGCGGGCGCGAGAAGCTGCCACATGGCGTGCTGTGGGTGGCGGCGGCGAGGCGTGTCCGGCGCCGGCGGACGCATCCGGCGCGCGGAGAGGAGCGGGGCTAGGGTTAGGGTAGGTAGGGATCCAGAATTTTTGGGGGAGAGGCCTTTTTATAGGTAGGAGGAGTTAGGAGGCTCCAAATTGAGCATGGTTTTCGGCCACGCGATCGTGATCGAACGACCTAGATGATGGAGGAGGTTTAGGTGGATTTTGGGCCACTTTGGAGGGGTGTTGGGCTACAACACACACGAGGCCTTTTCGGTTCCTCGGTTAACCGTTGGATTATCAAACGAAGTCCAAATGGCACGAAACTTGACAGGCGGTCTACCGGTAGTAAACCAAGGCCACTTGGCAAGTCTCGGTCCAATACGAGAACGTTTAACACCCGCACACGAAAAGAGGTAAAAAGGGACACCGGAGGACATAGGAGCGCCGGAATGCAAAACGGACAACGGGGAAAATGCTCGGATGCATGAGACGAACACGTATGCAAATGCAATGCACGTGATGACTGTTGGAAATATGCCCTAGAGGCAATAATAAAAGATTATTATTATATTTCCTTGTTCATGATAATTGTCTTTATTCATGCTATAATTGTGTTATCTGGAAATCGTAATACATGTGTGAATAAACAGACACCAACATGTCCCTAGTAAGCCTCTAGTTGACTAGCTCGTTGATCAACAGATAGTCATGGTTTCCTGACTATGGACATTGGATGTCATTGATAACGAGATCACATCATTAGGAGAATGATGTGATGGACAAGACCCAATCCTAAACATAGCACAAGATCGTATAGTTCGTTTGCTAGAGTTTTCCAATGTCAAAGTATCTTTTCCTTAGACCATGAGATCGTGTAACTCCCGGATATCGTAGGGGTGCTTTGGGTATACCAAACGTCACAACGTAACTGGGTGACTATAAAGGTAGACTACGGGTATCTCCGAAAGTGTCTGTTGGGTTGACATGGATCAAGACTGGGATTTGTCACTCCGTATGACGGAGAGATATCACCGGGCCCACTCGGTAATGCATCATCATAATGAGCTCAAAGTGACCAAGTGTCTGGTCATAGGATCATGCATTACGGTACGAGTAAAGTGACTTGCCGGTAACGAGATTGAACGAGGTATTGGGATACCGACGATCGAATCTCGGGCAAGTAACATATCGATTGACAAAGGGAATTGCATACGGGGTTGATTGAATCCTCGACATCGTGGTTCATCCGATGAGATCATCGTGGAGCATGTGGGAGCCAACATGGGTATCCAGATCCCGTTGTTGGTTATTGACCGGAGATTCGTCTCGGTCATGTCTGCTTGTCTCCCGAACCCGTAGGGTCTACACACTTAAGGTTCGGTGACGCTAGGGTTGTGAAGATATGTATATGCAGTAACCCGAATGTTGTTCGGAGTCCCGGATGAGATCCCGGACGTCATGAGGAGTTCCGGAATGGTCTGGAGGTAAAAAATTATATATAGGAAATGCTGTTTCGGCCATCGGGACAAGTTTCGGGGTTATCGGTATTGTACCGGGACCATCGGAGGGGTCCCGGGGGCCCACCGGGTGGGGACACCTGTCCCGGGGGCACATGGGCTGTAGGGGGTGCGCCTTGGCCTGCATGGGCCAAGTGCACCAGCCCCACTAGGCCCATGCGCCTAGGGTTTCCACGGGGGAGGAGTCCAAGTGGTGGAAGGCACCTCTAAGGTGCCTTGGGGGGAGGGAATCCTCCCCCTGGCTGGCGCACCTAGGAGATCAGATCTCCTAGGCTGCGCACCACCCCCCCCCTGGCCCTCCTATATATAGTGGGGGAGAGGAGGGACTTGATACACCAGCCCCTGGCGCCTCCCTCTCTCCCCGTTACGTCTCCCTCTTGTAGCATAGGCGAAGCCCTGCTACTGTGACGCCCTGCATCCACCACCACGCCGTCGTGCTGCTGGATCTTCATCAACCTCTCCTTCCCCCTTGCTGGATCAAGAAGGAGGAGACGTCTCCCGTCCCGTACGTGTGTTGAACGCGGAGGTGCCGTCCGTTCGGCGCTTGGTCATCGGTGATTTGGATCACGTCGTGTTCGACTACATCATCACCGTTCTTTGAACGCTTCCGTGCGCGATCTACAAAGGTATGTAGATGCATCCAATGACTCGTTGCTAGATGAACTCCTAGATGATCTTGGTGAAACGAGTAGGAAAAATTTTGTTTTCTGCAACGTTCCCCAACAGTGGCATCATGAGCTAGGTCTATGCGTAGTTCTTCTTGCGCGAGTAGAACACAATTTGTTGTGGGCGTAGATTTGTCAACCTTCTTGCCGTTACTAGTCTTTTCTTGCTTCAGCGGTATTGTGGGATGAAGCGGCCCGGACCAACCTTACACGTACGCTTACGTGAGACCGGTTCCACCGACTAACATGCACTAGTTGCATAAGGTGGCTGGCGGGTGTCTGTCTCTCCCACTTTAGTTGGAGCGGATTCGATGAACAGGGTCCTTATGAAGGGTAAATAGAAGTTGACAAATCACGTTGTGGCTTTAACGTAGGTAAGAAGACGTTCTTGCTAGAACCCTAATTCAGCCACGTAAAACTTGCAACAACAATTAGAGGACGTCTAACTTGTTTTTGCAGCAAGTGGTTTGTGATATGATATGGCCAAAGTTGTGATGAATGATGAATGATCTATATGTGATGTATGAGATGTTCATGCTATTGTAATAGGAATCACGACTTGCATGTCGATGAGTATGACAACCGGCAGGAGCCATAGGAGTTGTCTTTATTCTTTTATATGACCTGCGTGTCATTGAGAAACGCCATGTAAATTACTTTACTTTATTGCTAAACGCGTTAGCCATAGTAGTAGAAGTAATAGTTGGCGAGCAACTTCATGGAGACACGATGATGGAGATCATGATGATGGAGATCATGATGATGGAGATCATGGTGTCAAGCCGGTGACAAGATGATCATGGAGCCCCAAGATGGAGATCAAAGGAGCTGTGTGATATTGGCCATATCATGTCACTATTATTATTTGATTGCATGTGATGTTTATCATGTTTTTGCATCTTGTTTACTTAGAACGACGGTAGTAAATAAGATGATCCCTCATAACAATTTCAAGAAGTGTTCTCCCCTAACTGTGCACCGTTGCTACAGTTCATCGTTTCTAAGCACGCCGTGATGATCGGGTGTGATGGATCCTTACGTTCACATACAACGGGTGTTGACGAGCCTAGCATGTATAGACATGGCCTCAGAACACATGCAAAACACTTAGGGTTAACTTGACGAGCCTAGTATGTACAGACATGGCCTCGGAACACAGAAGACCGAAAGGTCGAGCATGAGTCGTATAGAAGATACGATCAACATGAAGATGTTCACCGACGTTGACTAGTCCGTCTCACGTGATGATCGGACATGGTCTAGTCAACTCGGATCATGTAATACTTAGATGATTAGAGGGATGTCTAATCTAAGTGGGAGTTCATTAATAATTTGATTAGATGAACTTAATTATCATGAACTTAGTCTAAAATCTTTACAATATGTCTTGTAGATCAAATGGCCAACGTAGTCCTCAACTTTAACGCGTTCCTAAAGAAAACCAAGCTGAAAGATGATGGCAGCAACTATACGGACTGGGTCTGGAACCTGAGGATCATCCTCATAGCTGCCAAGAAAGATTATGTCCTACAAGCACCGCTTGGTGACGCACCCGTTCTCCCTGCAGAACAAGATGTTATGAACGCTTGGCAGGCACGTACCGATGACTACTCCCTCGTTCAGTGCGGCATGCTTTACAGTTTAGAGCCGGGGCTCCAAAAGCGTTTTGAGAGACACGGAGCATATGAGATGTTCGAAGAGCTGAAAATGGTTTTCCAAGCTCATTCTCGGGTCGAGAGATATCAAGTCTCCGACAAGTTCTTCAGCTGTAAGATGGAGGAAAACAGTTCTGTCAGTGAGCACATACTCACTATGTATGGATTGCATAACCGCTTGACTCAGCTGGGAGTTAATCTCCCGGATGATGCGGTCATTGACAGAATCCTTCAGTCGCTTCCACCAAGCTACAAGAGCTTTGTGATGAACTTCAATATGCAGGGGATGGAAAAGACCATTCCTGAAGTATTTGCTATGCTGAAATCAGCAGAGGTAGAAGTCAAGAAGGAACATCAAGTGTTGATGGTCAATAAAACCACTAAGTCCAAGAAAGGCAAGGGTAAAAAGAGCTTCAAGAAGGACGGCAAGGGAGTTGCCGCGCCTGGCAAGCAAGCTGCCGGGAAGAAGTCAAAGAGTGGACCCAAGCCCGAGACTGAGTGCTTTTATTGCAAGGAAAGTGGTCACTGGAAGCGGAACTGCCCCAAATACTTAGCAGACAAGAAGGCCGGCAAAACAAAAGGTATATGTGATATACATGTAATTGATGTGTACCTTACCAGTACTCGTAGTAACTCCTGGGTATTTGATACCGGTGCCGTTGCTCATATTTGTAACTCACAGCAGGAGCTGCGGAATAAACGGAGACTGGCGAAGGACGAGGTGACGATGCGCGTCGGGAATGGTTCCAAGGTCGATGTGATCGCCGTCGGCACGCTGCCTCTACATTTACCTACGGGATTAGTTTTAAGCCTCAATAATTGTTATTTAGTGCCAGCTTTGAGCATGAACATTGTATCGGGATCTCGTTTAATTCGAGATGGCTACTCATTTAAATCTGAGAATAATGGTTGTTCCATTTTTATGAGAGATATGTTTTATGGTCATGCTCCTATGGTAAATGGTTTATTCTTTATGAAACTCGAGCGTAATGCTACACATATTCATAGTGTGAGTACCAAAAGATATAAGGTTGATAATGATAGTCCCACATACTTGTGGCACTGCCGCCTTGGTCACATAGGTGTCAAACGCATGAAGAAGCTCCATGCAGATGGACTTTTAGAGTCTCTTGATTATGAATCATTTGACACGTGTGAACCATGCCTCATGGGTAAAATGACCAAGACTCCGTTCTCAGGAACAATGGAGCGAGCAACCAACTTATTGGAAATCATACATACTGATGTGTGCGGTCCAATGAGTGTTGAGGCTCGCGGTGGCTATCATTATGTTCTCACCCTCACTGATGACTTGAGTAGATATGGGTATGTCTACTTAATGAAACACAAGTCTGAAACCTTTGAAAAGTTCAAGGAATTTCAGAGTGAGGTTGAAAATCAACGTGACAAGAAAATCAAGTTTCTACGATCAAATCGTGGAGGAGAATACTTGAGTCACGAGTTTGGCACACACTTAAGAAAATGTGGAATAGTTTCACAACTCATGCCGCCTGGAACACCTCAGCGTAACGGTGTGTCCGAACATCGTAATCTCACTCTATTAGATATGGTGCGATCTATGATGTCTCTTACCGATTTACCGCTATCTTTTTGGGGCTATGCTTTAGAGACTGCCGCATTCACTTTAAATAGGGCTCCGTCGAAATCCGTTGAGACGACACCGTATGAATTATGGTTTGGGAAGAAACCTAAGCTGTCGTTTCTAAAAGTTTGGGGATGCGATGCTTATGTCAAGAAACTTCAACCTGAAAAGCTCGAACCCAAGTCGGAAAAATGCGTCTTCACAGGATACCCAAAAGAAACTATTGGGTACACCTTCTACCTTAGATCCGAAGGCAAGATCTTTGTTGCCAAGAATGGGTCCTTTCTAGAGAAAGAGTTTCTCTCGAAAGAAGTAAGTGGGAGGAAAGTAGAGCTTGATGAAGTATTACCTCTTGAACCGGAAAATGGCGCAACTCAAGAAAATGTTCCTGAGGTGCCTGTACCGACTAGAGAGGAAGTTAATGATAATGATCAAGATACTTCTGATCAAGCTCCTACTGAAATTCAAAGGTCCACAAGGACACGTTCCGCACCAGAGTGGTACGGCAACCCTGTCTTGGAAATCATGTTGTTAGACAACGGTGAACCTTCGAACTATGAAGAAGCGATGGCGGGCCCGGATTTCGACAAATGGCTAGAAGCCATGAAATCCGAGATAGGATCCATGTATGAAAATGAAGTATGGACTTTGACTGACTTGCCCGTTGAACGGCGAGCCATAGAAAATAAATGGATCTTTAAGAAGAAGACAGACGTGGATGGTAATGTGACCATCTATAAAGCCCGACTTGTTGCTGAGGGTTATCGACAAGTTCAAGGAGTTGACTACGATGAGACTTTCTCACCGGTAGCGAAGCTAAAGTCCGTCCGAATCATGTTAGCAATTGCCGCATTTTATGATTATGAAATTTGGCAAATGGACATCAAAACGGCATTCCTTAATGGTTTCCTTAAGGAAGAATTGTATATGATGCAGCCGGAAGGTTTTGTCGATCCTAAGAATGCTGACAAGGTGTGCAAGCTCCAACGCTCGATTTATGGGCTGGTGCAAGCATCTCGGAGTTGGAACATTCGCTTTGATGAGATGATCAAAGCGTTTGGGTTTACGCAGACTTATGGAGAAGCCTGCGTTTACAAGAAAGTGAGTGGGAGCTCTGTAGCATTTCTCATATTATATGTAGATGACATACTTTTGATGGGAAATGATATAGAACTCTTGGACAGCATCAAGGCCTACTTGAATAAGAGTTTTTCAATGAAGGACCTTGGAGAAGCTGCTTATATATTAGGCATCAAAATCTATAGAGATAGATCAAGACGCCTCATAGGTCTTTCACAAAGCACATACCTTGATAAGATATTGAAGAAGTTCAATATGGATCATTCTAAGAAGGGGTTCTTACTTGTGTTACAAGGTGTGAAATTGAGCTCAGCTCAATGTCCGACCACGGCAGAAGAAATAGAAGAGATGAGTGTCATCCCCTATGCCTCAGCCATAGGTTCTATTATGTATGCCATGCTGTGTACCAGACCTGATGTAAACCTTGTCGTAAGTTTGGTAGGCAGATACCAAAGTAATCCCGGCAAGGAACACTGGACAGCGGTCAAGAATATCCTGAAGTACCTGAAAAGGACTAAGGAAATGTTTCTCGTTTATGGAGGTGACGAAGAGCTCGTCGTAAAGGGTTACGTCGACGCTAGCTTCGACACAGATCTGGATGACTCTAAGTCACAAACCGGATACGTGTATATTTTGAATGGTGGGGCAGTAAGCTGGTGCAGTTGCAAGCAAAGCGTCGTGGCGGGATCTACATGTGAAGCGGAGTACATGGCAGCCTCGGAGGCAGCACATGAAGCAATATGGGTGAAGGAGTTCATCACCGACCTAGGAGTCATACCCAATGCGTCGGGGCCGATCAAGCTCTTCTGTGACAACACTGGAGCCATTGCTCTTGCCAAGGAGCCCAGGTTTCACAAGAAGACAAGGCACATCAAGCGTCGCTTCAACTCCATTCGTGAAAATGTTCAAGATGGAGACATAGAGATTTGTAAAGTACACACGGACCTGAATATAGCGGATCCGTTGACTAAACCTCTCCCTAGAGCAAAACATGATCAACACCAAAATTCCATGGGTGTTCGATTCATCACAATGTAACTAGATTATTGACTCTAGTGCAAGTGGGAGACTGTTGGAAATATGCCCTAGAGGCAATAATAAAAGTATTATTATTATATTTCCTTGTTCATGATAATTGTCTTTATTCATGCTATAATTGTGTTATCTGGAAATCGTAATACATGTGTGAATAAACAGACACCAACATGTCCCTAGTAAGCCTCTAGTTGACTAGCTCGTTGATCAACAGATAGTCATGGTTTCCTGACTATGGACATTGGATGTCATTGATAACGAGATCACATCATTAGGAGAATGATGTGATGGACAAGACCCAATCCTAAACATAGCACAAGATCGTATAGTTCGTTTGCTAGAGTTTTCCAATGTCAAAGTATCTTTTCCTTAGACCATGAGATCGTGTAACTCCCGGATATCGTAGGGGTGCTTTGGGTATACCAAACGTCACAACGTAACTGGGTGACTATAAAGGTAGACTACGGGTATCTCCGAAAGTGTCTGTTGGGTTGACATGGATCAAGACTGGGATTTGTCACTCCGTATGACGGAGAGATATCACCGGGCCCACTCGGTAATGCATCATCATAATGAGCTCAATGTGACCAAGTGTCTGGTCACGGGATCATGCATTACGGTACGAGTAAAGTGACTTGCCGGTAACGAGATTGAACGAGGTATTGGGATACCGACGATCGAATCTCGGGCAAGTAACATATCGATTGACAAAGGGAATTGCATACGGGGTTGATTGAATCCTCGACATCGTGGTTCATCCGATGAGATCATCGTGGAGCATGTGGGAGCCAACATGGGTATCCAGATCCCGCTGTTGGTTATTGACCGGAGAGTCGTCTCGGTCATGTCTGCTTGTCTCCCGAACCCGTAGGGTCTACACACTTAAGGTTCGGTGACGCTAGGGTTGTGAAGATATGTATATGCAGTAACCCGAATGTTGTTCGGAGTCCCGGATGAGATCCCGGACGTCACGAGGAGTTTCGGAATGGTCCGGAGGTAAAAAATTATATATAGGAAATGCTGTTTCGGCCATCGGGACAAGTTTCGGGGTTATCGGTATTGTACCGGGACCACTCCGGTGGTCCCGGGGGCCCACCGGGTGGGTCCACCTGTCCCGGGGGCACATGGGCTGTAGGGGGTGCGCCTTGGCCTGCATGGGCCAAGGGCACCAGCCCCACTAGGCCCATGCGCCTAGGGTTTCCACGGGGGAGGAGTCCAAGTGGTGGAAGGCACCTCTAAGGTGCCTTGGGGGGGAGGGAATCCTCCCCCTGGCCGGCGCACCTAGGAGATCAGATCTCCTAGGCTGCGCACCACCCCCCCTTGGCCCTCCTATATATAGTGGGGGAGAGGAGGGACTTGATACACCAGCCCCTGGCGCCTCCCTCTCTCCCTGTTACGTCTCCCTCTTGTAGCATAGGCGAAGCCCTGCTACTGTGACGCCCTGCATCCACCACCACGCCGTCGTGCTGCTGGATCTTCATCAACCTCTCCTTCCCCCTTGCTGGATCAAGAAGGAGGAGACGTCTCCCGTCCGTACGTGTGTTGAACGCGGAGGTGCCGTCCGTTCGGCGCTTGGTCATCGGTGATTTGGATCACGTCGTGTTCGACTACATCATCACCGTTCTTTGAACGCTTCCGTGCGCGATCTACAAAGGTATGTAGATGCATCCAATGACTCGTTGCTAGATGAACTCCTAGATGATCTTGGTGAAACGAGTAGGAAAAATTTTGTTTTCTGCAACGTTCCCCAACAATGACATGATATGAGATGCATGACAAAGACAAAAACACACGAAGACAAAAACCCGACAACGAGGAAATATCATAACTTAGTGCCGGAAATGGCAAGAGTTGGAATACAAATATGGCAAGTTACATACGAGGTGTTACAGAGGCACTCCCTTCACTTGGTCCGGCCGAAGCCCGAGCCGAGGCTGCTCCCGGTGAAGCCGGAGCATGTCGAGATGGCTGCCCCCGACGACGAGTCCGCTCTCAAGTGGGCGAAGGAGGACTACGTCCGTGAGCAGGTCCGCCGCCAGCGCCGGGCATACACGGAGCTCCAGGCCCGGCGCCACAGGCGCGAGGAGCGCGGCGTCATCGTCCTTGGCAGCGACGAGGAGGCGGAGGCCGGGCCGTCCAGCGCGCCACCGCGCCTCGCCAACCCTGGCCAGCGCTGCAGCAGCGACGTCGCCGGCCCAAGCCAGCCGCGCGACGATGATGACGGCAGCGGCGACTACACCCATTTCTACAGGCTTCTCGGCATGTAGACGGCGGTGGCGGCGGCGGCGGCGGACGGTGGCGGCTAGGCGTAGTTTATGCGTAGTTCAGTCGTAGTTTGCATGTTTTCATGTTTTATGTACAAATTTGAATGAAGTTTCGCCAAGTTCGTGCAAATGTCGCCGAGTTTACATAATTTTTGTACACAATATCGCCGCATCCGGGGCGACCGTTGGGCCGACGACTGAGAGCTAGGTCACCCCCACATGTCAATCTAGCGCCGGCTCGTCCCGCAGGGGGCTCTTTTCCGGCATCCTGAAAGGCCGAACGGCTGAAGATGCTCTAAGGCTTTAGAACTTGACCAAGTAGTGCCTACGCCTTGATGCCATCCAAACTCTTGGTTGGCGGAGTGCTCGCTCGAAGAATGATGGATCAACAAGTGAAGCAACAACAACCCTAATAGAAGGCCATTGCCTCCCGCGACATGGTCATTTCTTGGATGAATTCGAACGAGATAATGCTAGAATTTTCTGCCATAAATCGGCGACGCCGACAATGCTACTTGATGTCATCAAGAAAGAGGCATCACTTTGGACTACTACCAGTGCGAAGCATTCGAGACAAATAATGCTGAGAGCATAAACCCTAGGTTTCAACTTTTCGCAAACCTTGTATAAACTGCTTAATTAGTGGGACCATCGTTTTTTGTACAAATTCTATGTTCTTCTGAATAAAAGGACAACGTTTCTGCCGATTGTTCAAAAAAGAAAAGGTGTGGTGCTTTCCAAAAATAGTCCCTCGGTACCATAATATATTTCGTTTTAGCAATTCAATTTGAACTGTTAAAACGACATATATACTACTCCCTCTGTAAACTAATATAAAAGCGTTTAGATCATTATTTTAGTATTCTAAACGCTCTTATATTAGTTTAGAAGGGAGTAGTATGGTACAGAGGGAGTATATAAGAAACAAAAATGTTTTTTTTCCAAAAAATTCCTGCATCAGGGAACGAAACTAGTGCAGAGCTGCGGAGTTGGAATCTTGTGTGGGCATTGCTTCTTTGTTGTCGTCTCCGGTGTAACCGGGGGAACCATCTTCAGCGTCCATCTTCTTCTCTAGCTGAGCAATGGCGTTAGTGAGAGACCTCACGTCCAAAGCTTCGCCCAACGCACCATCGGAATCATGCTGAAACATACATAGAGTAGCATCAGTTTTACCAGTATTTTACAAATAAATTGAGCAAGCAATGTTAGAAAACTACAGTAGAAGAGAGGAGATGGGGCACCTTCTCCAGCCGTAGAAGACGCTCCTCCGGATCCAGACGACCGGCGCCGATCTTGCTGGGACTAAGGAGCAGGCGGAGGTGTGGCCGAAGGAACTCGGCGCAGTGCGACCCGAGGTTGCAGGCCGGGAAGGCGGACTCGCAGCCGAGCTGGAAGAAGGGGCAGTTGGCGAGCTTCATGGGGCAGACGGTGACGCAGTGCCGGTCCATCTGGCGGCGGGCGACGGCGAGGCCGCAGCGCTGCTCGCAGGGGAGGAGCTTGAAGGCGCACGCCTCGTCGTGCGCGTCGGCGCGGCAGGCGGAAACCTCGGCCCGGCAGCCCTGGGCCTGGTTCCGGCACCGCACGGGCCTGAATCCGCAGCGCGCGGCGACGTGGTCCGCCAGCTCCTCCGGCGTCCCCAGCTCCTCGCGGCAGCGGAACCGGCCGCCGCCGGCGTCCAGGCCGCGGAGGAGGTCCCGCGCGACGGCCTCCCGCCTCTCGACCGGCCAGAAGCGGCTCGCCTCCATCTCCTCGACGAGGTCCTCGATCCGGTCGTCGCGGCCGTCGTCGCCGCCGCCCAGGTACGGGAGCCAGCCGGCGATGGAGACGGCGACGCTCCTCTTGCTGCCCGCGAAGTCGTCCAGGAACGCGGCCAGCGCCTCGGCCGGGTCGTCGCGGTCGATCGGGTCCTCCTCCTCCTCCGCCTCGGGCGGGCTGCTGCTGCGGTGCGCGACGTAGCGGACCAGCTCCGCGCGCAGCTGGACGGCGAGCGCGGAGGAGGGGCTCCCGAGGGTGCTGTCGACGCACGCCGCGGCCAGGCCCGGGAGCAGCAGCTGCGCCAGCTTGTGCACCACCTGGATGTCGCAGTTGGGGCAGGGCAGGAGGGTGGTCCGACCAGCCGGGCCCTCCCCCTCGCCGCCGCCGCCGCCGCCTCCTGCTCCTCTTGTGATTCTTCTCCCCGGATCTGCTTCGACCACCGGGGCCTCCAATTCCATGGCGCGGCTTTCAGCTTCTCCCCGGATCCTTCCTCAAACTGCACGCCGATGACGCGTATGAGCTACTGCAAACAATGGTGGGCGTGGCACGGGGAATTCATTACCTGCCAGGGACGCAGTTGCAGGGCGGAGAGTCGGCCGGCCTAGATCAGTCGATCAGGTTGAAGCAAAATTCTGATCGGATTGGAGAGGTCGTCTAATTTCTTGTTGTGGAGCAAAACCAAGTCAACTCACGGGCTAGGACGGGAGAGAGGAGACAAGAAAAGTAGGAGGGGGGATTTTATTTCAGTGAAAGAAATCGATTATTTCCTTCATCAAAGTACATTACCCTCATCAAGGACATCTACGATAATGTTGTGACAAGTGTTCGAACAAGTGATGTCGACACTGATGACTTCCCGATTAAGATAGGACTGTATCAGGGTTCAGCTTTGAGCCCTTATCTTTTTGCATTGGTGATGGATGAGGTCACAAAGGATATACAAGAAGATATCACATGGTGTATGCTCTTTGCGGATGATGTGGTGCTAGTTGACGATAGTCGGACGGGGTAAATAGGAAGTTAGAGTTATGGAGACAAACCTTGGAATCGAAAGGGTTTAGGCTTAGTAGAACTAAAACCGAGTACATGATGTGCGGTTTCAGTACTACTAGGTGTGAGGAGGTTAGCCTTGATGGCCAGGTGATACCTCAGAAGGACACCTTTCGGTATTTGGGGTCAATGCTGCAGGAGGATAGGGGTATTGATGAAGATGTGAACCATCGAATCAAAGCCGGATGGATGAAGTGGCGCCAAGCTTCTGGCATTCTCTGTGACAAGAGAGTGCCACAAAAGCTAAAAGGCAAGTTCTACAGGACGACGGTTCGACCCGCAATGTTGTATGGCGCTGAGTGTTGGCCGACTAAAAGGCGACATGTTCAACAGTTAGGTGTGGCGGAGATGCGTATGTTGAGATGGATGTGTGGCCACACGAGGAAAGATCGAGTCCGGAATGATGATATACGAGATAGAGTTGGGGTAGCACCAATTGAAGAGAAGCTTGTCCAACATCGTCTGAGATGGTTTGGGCATATTCAGCGCAGGCCTCCAGAAGCTCCGGTGCATAGTGGACGGCTAAAGCGTGCGGAGAATGTCAAGAGAGGGCGGGGTAGACCGAGTTTGACATGGGAGAAGTCCGTTAAAAGAGACCTGAAGGATTGGAGTATCACCAAAGAGCTAGCTATGGATAAGGATGCGTGGAAGCTTGCTATCCATGTGCCAGAGCCATGAGTTGGTTGCGAGATCTTATGGGTTTCACCTCTAGCCTATTCCAACTTGTTTGGGACTAAAGGCTGTTGTTGTTGTTGTTGTTGTTGTTGTTGTTGTTGTTGTTAAATCGATTATTTCCTTTGTTCCGCCGGTGGGAGGGTGAACAGTTTCCTATTCGGAAATGCTCTCCTGCGGCCGTCCGCCGAGTATCCAATGACAATTATCTATTTTTTTTTCTTGCTTGACCACCTTGTACAATGTAAGGTGCTCAATAAAATGTACATACATAATAGTTTCTTAATAGAAGAATAGCAGCAGCCGCATATATTTCTGGTCCCCTTGTTTCTGGCTACCACCTTGGCGCTGAGGACTTCAAATTTTAGGAGTTTTATATATCCATTCCTGGTATTCAATGGTGAACATAGTTTTATATGGGAGTAAAGTTACTCTCGTCCTTTTCTGACGGTGCCATGAAGTTATAGAGGTTCATGTATCACATATCAATTACTCGGCGATGAGTTTATGTCATTGTATCAAGCTGCTTTCATTGGTTTGATTATGTGTGTAGTTGAAAATTTTCCTCAACATCATAGTGAAGGCCTTGTAATTCGGCAGCATAACTTTTCAAAGGTTTATCCCAGCCGGTCACTCAAGGCTCCCTGTTTCTTTGGATGGACGACTTATGGGGCTTTTAAAAAGCCTTCATTGGTAATTAATTTCGTGTGAGTGAAAGGGTGAAAGTATCACTGCTCCAATCTAACTGCAGTCTCTTTACTATCGTGGTTGAGCAAGCAGATTGCATATATGACATATCAAAAAAGGCTTTCACCCGTTTTATAAATAAAGCAACCACCGAGCATAAAGTCAATATGGTACCATCCGAACAACACATATACAACGCCACCGCAGGCAAGGTCCAACACACAGGCACACAAACACTACACAAGGTTCAACTGTGGGCACAGTACAACAAGTCCAACACAGACACAAGACATGCACAACACATAAACGGCGGTGGCGGCATATGCAAGGCGAAAGGAGATCCTATAGTACTACTCCGACAGAAGGGGAACTTGAATGACCAACACAACACAGCGTGTTTGCCATGTCGTCTCCACTTCTCCCTCATCACTTCAGTAGTGCTAGTGCAGCAAACCTCCACGCATTCCGTGCCGGGCACGACGCCACCACCCAACCTGCATATATACATTATTATTATCACAATTTGGTTTCTGCTTGCTAGCATGACTACGATCACAAATCATCACTGCAGTAAGGTTCCCTCATCGATTTTTACTTTGGATGGCTACCATCTTTGGGTGAGAAATAGGCTGCATCCCTGTCGGTAGTTCCAGGGGGAAAAAAACATCGATGCCACACACGTTGTTTTTGTCCATCAGCTTATATCTATTTTCGCAATGATATACAGGAAAACTACACTGGCAAATTGAGTGTTTCATGCGAACAATTTAAACAAAGAAAGTGAACTCTACAACATGATATAAAGCAATCTAAAGTACTGAAGAAGCCTCAACTATGCGTAGCCGTTCGGCTAGCAACGAGAACATTGCACATTTTCGACCTCCATGATCCAATGCAACAGCAGCACTCCCGACCTACCTAATGGCAAGGTGTTCACGAATGGCAGCCGATATCGCCTTACAGCAGCAAATCCCCACTAACCCTTGTCTGCGGGCTTCTGTAGAACTCGCATTCATGTCAGCTTCCCAAAGTTCCACAACAAGTCCCACGCCCTCATTCAGGAAGTCCGCCGCCACCCTTTTGAGAAGACAAGTGCGCTGATGGTATGTTTGATCCTGAAAAAGTGCAAAGATTAGTTCGTCCAAAGGAATCTCAGTGACCGATTAGAACTTAGAAGGGAGTGTGGAATGCGATATAGAAACATAGATGATCAATTGTGTACCCTTGACAAAACAAAGTCAGATTAAGTAATATTAGGAAGGAAATCCCACAAGTGCAATGCTCACACCAACAGCACCCAGAGGTTTGATTTTATGTGCAGGTTATCAAATGCAAGTCTGAAAATGAAATCAGTTGACAGTCTTTTCATTTTGATCCTATGACAGGCACTCACAGGACAAAATATTGTCGCAACACTGTCATATATAACTACCTGGTTTTCTCATTTTGAAAAATTACCAGCATTTGAATGTCTAAAGGTCATGATAGGAGGCTGCACAGTGGATTTTTAAGTGAGATTAAAATGTCTTCGGATGGCATATGGTGCATGGCATGTTCAGCTTGCTGCCAGGAGAAACAATGTGTTCTAGGGGATGGCTACAGTACAGATATATTGCAAGAAGTTGTCGGCCCCACTTTTCCTTCTATACATTTTGCCACTTCTTCCCGTTTCCATCTTTAGGATGAATATATTATATCACAAAATACTCACTCCTTCCGGAATTACTGTCGCTCAAACGGATGTATCTAGCATTGAAACACATCTAGATACATCCATTTGAGCGCCAACTAATTCCGGACAGAGCAACTGTGCTATTTTCTAAGGAAATAGGAAGTAAAACAAATATATCAAAAAGGGGGCCAAATACAGTGCAACAGAACAAAACAGAAATCCATCCATACATTCACACAACTAAAATAGCTATTACACTCATAAAATTAAAAAAAAGCCATAAGTATATCAACTTGTTACAGACCTGACTAGCAGAACCGGACATAGCAAATGGTTTCCGGCTGTCCGTTGGCATAACGAAGTTCTAGCATCTCTCCTCCTCGAGTTAGGATCCTCAAGTCTTTCTTGTTTCCACTAGAAATTTGCAAATAATAATAATACAAATGTCAGTAGGGAGCTCACTTTTTCATAAATCAAATGTTCATCAGCTAAGTGGACTACAATTCCAGCACCCTTATTTTCAGTAAAATTTCCCATCCCATGCATGCAAGGGTGATATCTGGAACGTTTTCGCTCATTGTCACTAAAAAACCTCTTTGCTAACCTCAATGACCGAATCTAGGATTTCCCTGACATCATTTTCATAAGCAGATCAGTAACGGCGGCTAGCTTCTCATGTATCGTCCTGTATGGCAAACAACAGAACAATAGAAAAGCTATCAATATTGCTGAAAATCAATTTTTGAAAATCAGGACTAATTAGATAGCTCTTCAATTTGTAGACCTTTCGGCAAGCATTGACAACAGCAGACTGTACTTGCTGCGTTTGCATGCCCCCGGTCCGCTTCTTCCCTTTAAACATAAGCATGTGCACGAAAGGCAAAAGCAAAAAACTTGAATCTAAAAGCAAACTATGAATTTGAATGTTATGAAGTAAATAAACATTTGTATTACAAAATACCATGGTCTCCAATGAGAATGGTCCAATTATTCGATCTAGCCCCGTTAACATCACCAGAAAAAACTCTGTGATCCAGAGAATAAGCCTGCAAGAAATAAATTTGAACAACTTATTTCCATAAAAGGGGCAAAAGGATGTCACACGAAAGACAATAAAAAGTACCAGAGATCAATCTAGAGAGGGTATGAGGCAGTAACTTGCTGGATGTAAGGATGCAGTGTCGAGCTTGATCTGCACTTGGGAGACAAACCCCAGCACAAGTTTCTCTCTGCCTCCACACCTCCCTCTCGAGCCTCACCCAGACGGAACAGAATGAAATGGCATGGCAAACAAGAAGCGAAAAAGTAACTAGAAACAGTAATTCATTACTTGGCCATGGCCTGCCTTCTGAAACTACATCTGGGTTCTACTACACATTTACACAATGTCCACAAAGGACTGGTGCACAGACCTGAGATGGCCATAACACTCCTCGCTGCTCCTGAAGTTCTCCAAGCATACCCAACAAATGTGGCTGCCGCACCTGCACTCAACATGGTTGCAGCCATCAGATTTCTCAATTGTGTATCCACAGGAAGGGCAGCTCTTCACATTCGCCTTCCCTTTGCGCCATTCAAGCAGCGTCGAGTCTGGGTCTTCCTTGTATTCTTTGTAAGCCTCGCATGATATGAAAGGATGATACTCGAAATGACACTTGGTGCATATCTCCACATAGCAAGCCCCACAAGAAAAAGGTTTGGTTTCTGCATCTGGAGCTGCCACTTGGTAAATGGATTGGCAATCAGGTGTTGGGCAGAAGCGGTACATTCCTGCTCTAGATGCAACAAATGCCCTCAAGGAAGCTCTGAATAGGTCCTCCAGCTTCTCATTTGACAAGAGATGCTTCAGGTCTATAACAAGGAGAGGCTCCTTGCACCCAGTTTTCAGGCAACAAATAGGGAACCCATCATGTGATTTCATGGCAGATTCACACTGATCCACCAGACAAGCCAGACAAAACATGTGCCCACATGATTCAAGCCTAAAAGGATCTTCTATCTCACACAAGCAAATAGGGCATGCATCCTCTGACGGCTCATCGTAATCCACCCTTTGATTATCTTCTTTGCCTCCAACATTCTCTGATGCAAGTTGAACCAGGGAACTGTGTTTAAAAGAGGCTAGCTCAGAGATCATCCTTTCCACCCTTCGCTTATCCTCCTTACTGCCCCAAACTTTAAGTAAATGGCGGTGTTGGTGTAACTCAACCTTTATCTCAGGCATCTCTTTGTTAAACCCTTCCAGATCAACTCCAAAGTTTTCTACCGTTTTCTTCATCAAGTCCGGAGGGAGGTTGTGGCCACGAAGATAAATTTCAAGAGGCTTCTTCTCAAGTAGCTGTCGAAGTGCATGAACCAATTTCACCTCCGCTGCAGCCATCTGATCTTGGTGTCCAAAGACTTTAATATTTAGACTTTGCCTGTCATACATAATGTAAGTACCAGTTTCTTGTTCAATTGATTTCAAATGTGCTACACCATCACGGGACAAGAGCAGTTGAACTGCACTTAATGTCAGATCAGGGTGGTTTATGGTTTTGCCTTTCATCAAAATCTCAAGTGGCCTTCTCAAATCTGCTATTGTTTTCGTGGCATTTGCTGTGAGCTTTAATCGAAAAATACCATTCTCAGTCTTTTCAAAATTGTAAGATACACCTGCATGAAGTAGAAAAAGATACGACTTTAAGCCCACCAGCAGACAGAAATAGTTTGCAGTCTCAAAGAACTAAACAAACAATACAAAGGTGGGAACGGAGCTATGTAAGATTAACAGCATAGTATGATATTCAGGGTAATGAAGGCAAGGAACAGGACATCCCTATTTACTAATGCTACATATTCTTGGATGATTACGTTAGTTGCAGTCTCGAAGCTAATCTACATATTAGTGTATCTGCCAGTGAAGTTTACAGTGGTACTTAAAAGAAACTTACATCTGAGCACAAACATCACATACCACTGAATTTACACAGGAAGTAGTTACAAACCAACGGACCAACACGTCATACAAATGCTGTATGTATGCATATACTGCCACCATGCAAAATTACTGCAGCACAGTATTTTCAAAACCGTGGCGACGTAAAACCGCAGTATTCCAATGCCTGGGCAATGAATACTCCTGTTTCTACAAACCATAGTTTCCTCAGTTTGGTTTAGAAAAAGAGGGCAAGACCTCTTTTAAAAATACAGCAAAAATGCTACAGTATTGGAGATACTACAGTTGATAAAAAACGTGGTACTTGCTGACGCCAAACACATAAAGTTTTTAAAACTATGGTTTAAAAAAACATGGCATTCTACAAAAACTCCAAAAATACTTAGCTGGCAAATGCAGCCTGCAGTTTTAGACCTTGGAAACAAGCAAGCCAGTGATAGATTACACATGGCTACTCTGGCATGTTTACACACATTAATTAGCCCATATCTCCTTGGCATTGTTGCATTTACCTTGTTTGGCTCTCATGAATTGGGCCTAAATTCAAGAACTGGAATTGGGTTCTAGAAATAGGGGTGTTTGGCTACCACAAGAATTGGAATCACAAACTTCAAACCCAATTCCGGTGAGTTAGAATATGTCCAAACAATTTAACTATCAGCAAAGAATCAAATGGACTCAGCAAAATGCAGAAAGTTGCTCCTCTATGCACCAAGTCACCCCCCAAAAATTTAGATAATTTCCTGAGAATTTTATGGCGTGAACACGAGGTTGAAAATTAAAATACCAAGTTTTACAAATCCATCTGCACAAGTGCGTGGGACTCACTTGCATGAATTGATCCACCAATAATAAGCTCAAAGTTACTTCCCAGCACGTGGACAATGAGATTTCAAATAATTTTGTGGAAAATTTAGTGTGAACGTGGGGTTGAAAATTTAAATCCAAAATTTTACGAAGGCCATCTGCACACGTATGTGGGACCCACTTGCACGAATTCTAAAATGCAAAATTTCGTAGAACAAATTACTTCCATTCCATGTGACATTCAAACATATATAATGAAACTGGAATCTTTTAGAATAAAAAACAGAACCATCAGAGTTGGGTTTTGGGATCTAATTGAATGAATCAAAATCAATTCTTGGGAGAGAAACAAGGTGTAAGAGCATTCCTGGTAAAAAGGTGACTAAAAAAGTACAAAAAAAGAACTTAAACGCCAAATACCGTGAGCAAAGTTTGGAATAAGGTCAGCAGATGGGAAAAGGCATCTATAAATTAAATATGCTAGAATAGCAGCCTCATAGGAGTTGATTTATGATTTCGTGCTGAACCTGGTAAACAAACAGATAGGTGGTCTTTCCGGAATTCTGAAACATAAGTTTTTCCCTCACAACTCGGTCACTTTTACTTTTTCTTTATTTTGTAATCCCCAGGGTATGATCCCCTTGGATGGTCGAAGATACAGTAGAGGGAAGGGATTCGATAATAGATGATTCTTATGGCTATTCACACATCAACAAAATAGTGGTTTTAGACGAACACCTATATGGCTACTTTAATTGTAAAGAAGAATAGTGTGTGTAGGAGCAGCCAACGACCAAGCACCGCATCCATTGATCCCCCTTCTGAGGTTACTGTCACTGCACCTTCTGAGATATTTGAAGTTTTGAACCTTCTTCCCAGCCAACATAAATGTGCATTGATAATACCACTACACAGCCTATGTAGATGACTGTGTTGAGGCATCATGAATGTGCATTGATAATACTCTGGCGCAGACGAGTGTGCACAATCTGGTAATGAGAGGCAATATAGTGTTGAGGCGGCTAACTTCATTAAGAATTTCAAAGGTCCATTGCTTGCTGAGAAGTAATACTCAGCAAAAATGTGTGCAAGTCTGGAAGTCACAAAGTATTTGAGCATACATCAGACCCACATATGGAGCAGAAGCGAGTTCAATGAGATATGCAAGGTGCACTATGTTAACATTAATCTTGCCGAGTGACTTAACAGCAAGATCAAGAAATTGAAGTTTCTTCCAGTGGTTGACTTGACAATATCAAGGTCTCAAATTCTTACCAAGTGTTGTCAATGCACTCAATGCCAAGTCCAGGGGTTTGGTGCTAAAACAGAAGAGGGGTTCAAGCCATGAAGCTGAAGTGTATTGACACTGACAGATGGCATAGAGTGGAGGCATCCAGTTGAATTGTTGAAAAGAACATGCAGCGGCAAACAGTGGCAAGTTTCTGTACTGCAATGTGAGCCTGATGTGTTCATCACTTCAATTAGAGGAGCTGAAGGTTATATACTTGTATGATGAATTTTACACAGTGCAGAGTTATAAAGCAGCTTATGCAGATAATATCACAGCTATGACAGGGAATATGCAGTGGGTGTCAATTGATCCAGGGTTCAAGATTCATCCTTCAGTTCATAGACCTCTATAATAAAAGTTCTTAACAGACCTCCTGGAGACCAAGAAGGAACATGATTGGGGCATGAGAGATTTGGACTAGGAGCATGGGAGAGGAAGCTCCAGTGGATAAGTGGTCATATGATGAAACATTGCAAGGAACCTGTACAGCTAGAAGGCACTGGAGCAAGCTCTGCAAGGTAAGCATTCAAATTAATCTTACTCCATGTTAGCTTAATTCAACACTAGTTGGCATGCAACATTTGAACCATTGTAGCTCCAGAAAGAGATGCCGGAACAAAAAGAAGAGGCAAAAGAAGAGTGTCAGGAGATGGAGAGAAAGCTGCAAGCCTGCAATACTAGGATCCAACCAAGTAAATGAATGTGATGATCATGAAACTTCAGTGGCATGCTAGCCAACTACAAAAACCACTGCTGCCCAGCATGCAATACAAGGAGCACGAAGAGACTTGCAATTTGATTGTTTATCAGATGCTGTTGAACTGGTATGGGCCCAAGCCCATCATATGTATCACTTAGGGCCCAAGCCCATGAGGATAAGCTGACCTAGAAGGGGCATCCAGTCCTCCCGTTCCCTGTGTGAGCCGCCACACACACTCACACTCACGCTGCAGGTACTCCTCTCTCCCTGATTCTACATGGTATCAGAGGCCAGGTTCGGCGGGGCCTGACGGACGGCGGCGGCGGCCGGGGATCCGGCGGGGATCCGGCGAGGCGCGGGACAGTGCCTGGGTGACGACGGTCGCGGCGTCAACGCGCTGCTGCGCACGAGTGGTCGGGCGCGGCGCTGCCTGCGCGGCCGTGCACGGGCTGACGCGGCAGAGGACGGAGGGACTCGCGACCTGAAGGCTGCGCAGGTGCTGTCCATGCGAAGGAGGAGTGCTTGCGTGAGCGCGAGAGGTGGTCCTGGAGCTGCCGTTGCTGCTGCTGTTCCTTGGGAGGAAGAGGTGTTGCTTGCTGCTACTGGTGGTGGTCAGTGCTACTGCTGCTGTGGGCTGCTGTTGTTGGGTGTGTAGAGGCTGTGTCTGGTGCTGCTACTGAGTGTTGCTGCTTCCACTCCTCCCGACCGAAGATGGCTGAGCCAACAGGCCTTGCTGAGGCTTTCGAGAAGCTTGCTAAGATCTTCGAGGAGTCGAAATCTGGGGCCATCGTTCCTCGACAGGAAGTGGCTCAGAAGATCGAACTGTCGCCCATGGACATGAAGTTAGAGGGGGCTACCAATTATCTGAGCTGGTCCCGGAGGGCGTTGCTGGCTGTGGAACAGAAGGAGCTTGATGGGCACTTGTTGGGTGTTGTTGCTGAACCAGGAGACAAGACTACTGTGGAGGGAAAAAGATGGAAGGTCATAACTCTGTGCTCATTGGCTGGTTGTTGAACTCGGTGGTGCCCCCCATTGGACGCTCTGTGGAGGGGCTATCCACATCCGCTGCGATACGGACGACTCTGTCCACCTTGTACTCAGGTAAGGGCAATGTCATGCTAATTGCTCAGATTGAGGGGAAGACCAGTCGGCTGCATCAAGGCGACGACATGTCAGTGATGACATATGTGGCAGAGCTGCAGGCTTTGTGGGCAGAGCAGGATAACTGCGACCCTCTGGAACTCTACGATGCAGCTTGCATCGAGTCAGGGCGCAAGTGGATTGCACGCAGGCGTGTGCTGAAACTGTTGGAGGGGCTTAGAGGTTGTTTTCATGGCAGGAGGGCATCCCTGTTGCACCAACCTCTCCTGCCCTCTATTGAGGAGACTATTGCTGCTATGTCTCAAGAGGAGGTGCGGCTATCTCTTGAGCATGCAGACATGAAGGCTGTGCCGTCTCCGACATTTGGAGTCACTGAGCGCATGGAGTGGAGCGATCCCAACAAATGTCATATCTGTGGGGAGGCAGGTCACTGGAAGTGGGCGTGTCCAACTCGTGGCAGAGGCAGGGAATACAACGGAGGGGGAACTGGCAGAGGCAGGAGTGCTAGAGGCAGAGGTGGATACTCAGGGACCTCAAGGGGTCAGGCTTCTAGGGGCAGAGGTGGCTACTCAGGACACTCAGGGGATCAAAGGGCTCACATGACAGTGGCAGGAGACACTGGGACGTCAAAAGGCAAAGATGCAGATGATGCTGACTATGGAGACTTTGCTCTCTGGGCCTCCACTGATGAAGGTAATCCAGAACAGGCATCTCTTGCTTCTAATGGGAGTGCTCCAGAGTGGGTTCTCGACTCTGGAGCATCTAAGCATGTTGCGAGTAAATCTTGCGTGTTTGAGTCTTACACTAAGCACCCTCCGTCTCACATGGGCACTATGCAAACTGCTGATGGCACAAACCAGCCTGTCATAGGGGTTGGCACAGTCAAGTGCACTCCGACCATCTCCCTATCCTCAGTTTTACATGTGCCAGCTTTTCCTGTCAATTTGGTCTCCTTCAGTGCCCTAATTGATCAAATTGACTGTCGTGTGATCCTTGACAAATTTGGTTGCGTGATTCAGGAGCGACAGACGAGCCAGACAGTTGGGACTGGCACCAGGCGTAGGGGGCTCTGGTACATGGACCAGGAGGTGCAGCCGGACTTGGTGTGTGCTGCGACCATGGATGACAAGGAGAAGGAGGCGATGATCCATCACTGTAGGATGGGACATGTATCTTTTGATAAGATGAGTAGAATCTTTCCGGATGTTATGTGTGGGATAGGCAAGGGCAAGTTGACATGTGATGCTTGCGAATATGCCAAACACACACGAGCCTCATATGTGAGTAAGGGGCTTAGGAGCATATCTCCTTTTATGCTTATTCATTCGGATGTATGGAAGAGCCCAGTTGTATCAATGAATGGAATGAAATACTTTGTGACATTCATCGATTGCTATTCTCGTATGACTTGGATTTATTTGATGTGTCACAAAGATGAGGTGTTTAGCTGTTTTCAGAATTTCCATGCCTTGGTGAAGAATCAGTTTCAGGTGCAGGTGCAGGTGATCAGGACTGACAATGGGACAGAGTATGTGAACAACACATTTGGGGCCTACTTGTCTGATCAAGGTATTCTTCATCAAACTTCGTGCCCAGACACCCCTCCTCACAATGGAGTGGCGGAAAGGAAAAATCGGCATATTCTTGAGGTTGCTCGGTCATTGATATTTACGATGAATGTGCCCAAATTCTTGTGGAGTGAAGCAGTGATGACAGCCACATACCTGATCAACCGGACACCATCAAGAATACTAAGCATGAAGTCTCCGTGTGAGCTAGTATATGGAGAAACTAAGTTTGTTGTTCCCCCAAAATTGTTTGGCAGTACCTGTTTTGTTCGTGATCACCGTCCTTCTGTTGGAAAACTTGATCCGCGAGCAGTGAAGTGTATTTTTCTGGGCTATTCTTCCAGTCAGCAGGGATATAAATGTTGGTGTCCCTCAGAGAAACGCAGGTTTGTCAGTATGGATGTAACCTTCAGGGAGTCTGAGCCATTCTATGGTGAGCCAACAGATCTAAGTGTGTTGTTTCAAGAGCTTGACCATTTACACTCTGTGCAGGATGGTCAAGAGGGGGAGAAGGCTGTGTCTCACACTCAGGAGGATTCTGTGGGCACTAACATTGATGATGATGTGCAGGTTCAAGTCCAGCCAATTGTGGGTACAATTCCAGTTGGTACTCTCACTGATGGTGATGTGCAGGTTCAGGTCCAGCCAACAGTGGGTTCCATTCAGATTGGTAATCTCCAGCTCCCTGTTCCAGATCGGTGGCAGAATATTCCCCTAGTGTACTCTCGACGGCAGCAACAAGTGCCACAAGTGCATAGCTCATCTGACACACGTCTGGTCTATTCACGGCGGCAACCACTTGTGCAGGAGGAGCAGCAAGTGCAGGGGGAGCAATCAGTGCAGGGGGAGCAACAAGGCAGTGGTGCAAGCTCATCTGACACGGTGGAACTGCCTATTGCGTTGCGAAAGGGGACACGTGAAGCGGCACAGAAGGCTTTACCACCGAAGTTTTTTGATGATCATGACATTGGAAATTGTGTCTTATGAGGCTTTGTCTCCTTCCTATAGAGTGTTTGTTGCCTCTCTTCAAACTGTGTCAATCCCAAAGGATTGGAAGGCTGCAAAGCAAGATCCGAAGTGGCGTGAAGCGATGATAGAAGAGTTGGAAGCACTGAGGAAAAACAAGACGTGGGTGCTAACCACATTGCCGGCAGGAAAGAAAGCAGTGAGTTGTAAGTGGATCTATACAGTGAAGCAGAATCCTGAGGGGAAGGTGGAACGGTATAAGGCCAGATTGGTCGCCAGAGGATATAGTCAAACTTATGGAATGGACTATGACGAGACGTTTGCTCCAGTGGCAAAGATGAACACAGTAAGGATATTGGTTTCCTGTGCTGCAAACTTTGGGTGGAAGTTGCATCAATTAGATGTCAAGAATGCCTTCTTGCATGGTGAGTTGAAGGAAGAAGTGTACATGGAGATACCACCAGGTTTTGGTACTTCACAGACCACGGGGAAGGTATGCAGGCTGAAGAAATCCTTGTATGGACTGAAGCAATCGCCGAGGGCTTGGTTCGATAGGTTCAGATGTGCTGTCCGTGCTATGGGGTATGGTCAATGTAATGGTGACCACACGGTGTTCTACAAACACTCACTCTCTGATCGGAAGATCACCATCCTTGCAGTTTATGTGGATGACATTATCATCACTTGAGATGATAAGGAGGAAATAGAGAGATTGAAGGGGTGTTTAAGCAAGGAGTTTGAGGTAAAGGATTTGGGCAACCTAAAATACTTCCTTGGCATTGAAGTGGCTCGGACAGAGAAGGGAATATCTTTGTGCCAACGGAAATACACCTTGGATCTCTTGAGTGACATGGGCATGATGGGATGTCGTGCAGCCCCTACGCCGATTGAACAAAATCATCGAGTGACAGCTCAATCAGGTGAGCTGGTGAATAAGGAAGATTATCAGAAATTAGTTGGGAGGTTATTGTACTTGTGTCATACCAGGCCTGACATTACGTATGCCGTGGGTGTGGTGAGCAGATACATGCATGAACCAAGGAGTGGGCATCTTGATATTGTGCACAGAATTCTGAGATACTTGAAGGGGACTCCGGGTAAAGGGTTGTGGTTTGCGAAGAGTGGACATCTTGAGGTGGATGGCTATAGTGACTCTGATTGGGCCAGTTGTCAAGATGATAGAAGATCAACTTCTGGCTACTGTGTGTTTGTGGGAGGAAATTTGGTGTCATGGAGAAGCAAGAAACAGACAGTTGTGTCTAGATCAACAGCAGAAGCTGAGTACAGAGCATTATCTCAAGGGTTGTGTGAGATGCTCTGGGTGAAGTACCTACTGAGCGAGTTGAAACTTCTGAGGAAGGGCCCCTTGAAGGTGTGGTGTGACAATCAGTCAGCTATAGCCATTGCTAATAACCCAGTTCAACATGATAGGACAAAGCATGTGGAAATTGATCGCTTCTTCATTAAGGAGAAACTTGATGCTGGGATCATCAGCCTTGGTCATGTCAGTTCTGGGCAGCAGTTTGCAGATTGCTTGACAAAGGGACTAGGAACAAAGGACTGTAACTTGGCATGTGACAAGATGGGAATGATAGATATCTACCACCCATCTTGAGGGGGAGTGTTGAACCGGTATGGGCCCAAGCCCATCATATGTATCACTTAGGGCCCAAGCCCATGAGGATAAGCTGACCTAGAAGGGGCATCCAGTCCTCCCGTTCCCTGTGTGAGCCGCCACACACACTCACACTCACGCTGCAGGTACTCCTCTCTCCCTGATTCTACAGATGCTTATGTGCCCTGATGGCTCATAATGATGCCAAAAACTGTAATGGCTGCGAAGGTACCTTTTTTTAACTTTAACTTGTGAAGCTAAATTAAACCTGATGCTTTTGTAATGATGCTAGATAGTAAGATGGCAAGGACTTGTACTGATAAGTAGAATCTGATGTTAGGCAGCTAGTTCTGATGGATCACCTGAAAAACAGGTCTTTCACAACGTTATCATGCTTATGATGCTTAAAACCTGATGCTATTGTGATGGACTTCTGGACAATGAGTAAGCAAAATCTTGAAACCTGATGCTTATTTCGCTGATTTTTCTTTAGTGCTATATTGCTCAATATTTTTCTTTCGCCATTTCTGTGAATGGACAAAGAGTGACTGAAGATGACATGGGAGATACAGTGCTTCTATTAATCCATAATTTCTACATGAGTTATCTTCTACTTCACCCACCCTGAATACATCAGCATGGTCTAAATAAGGTCTTGCAGACCCCAAAATAAATGTATCAGCTTGCAAGCCACGGTCCAGATGCTCAAAGAATCACTAAATAGACTTAAGCAGTACAAGGGCATTTTCGGGTGAAGTCTTGCCCTGACTAGTCAAACAGAGCTAACCTGACGGTAATGTGGGGATGTGGCAAAATATAGCTGAGAACAAGAGAGCAATGGTATCAGCATAATTACAGTAGAAGTAAGGAGAGAATGAGAGTGGGTCTTCAGTAGTAGCAAAAACATATAACAAACAAAAAACTAGAGAAAAGAACAAAGCAAAGTCCTGAGGAGATAAGGGGCCTTGATGAATTTCCAGGAAAAAGATGGCTCAAAAGTCCGCCAACTCATATAAAACTGACTAAATGAATAAACAGAAAGAATAAATAAATGAACCAAAATGTGGAATGTCATTCAACCATAGAACAGTGAAAAAGATCGAAATGGATAGGAGATGTCGAATGCAGGCATACCTTTTTGGCTTTGGAAACTCTCAAGCAGAGAAGCAACTTCCTGGCTGATAACATTGTAAACACGTACCGGACAGGACAGAGTGCTATGGAACACATGATTGCACTGTATTATCTGCCAAGGTTGACAACAAGGAAGAAAGTGCCCTTCAAGATGGTCCAGTGCTCTTGCAGCCTCTCGATGAAGGCTTCCATCAAAAGTTATAGTTGCTCTTGTCAGCGAATCATTTTCCTCCGGAGGAAACACCTCAACACGAAAATTCTGCCCAGGAAAACTCTTATTTGACATGAATGGAGAAATTTCTCTAACCAGTTCTTCTTCACATGTAGAAACAGAGGGGCTAGCTATGGCATTTCCCTTGACCCTGAGCAAACGGATATTAAGGATTCTCCTTGCTGTTGTGCTACGAAAAGCATCATACAGTTCTGGCTCTGTGACATGCATTGGAATTCCTTCAGCAAAAACACAATTCTCATACTTAGTACTAACCCTGCACTTAATATACCTTCCACCAATTCCTAGGGCAAAGCAGTCATTTACAACAAATTCAGCTTCCCCGCTGGCACATGTTATAAGTGCACGTCCACTGCTGTGTCTACGTGGCCAACATAATTTAGCTCTCACCGCAGGAAATGGTAATCCTCGATTATCGAAAGTACATACAGGAACTAATTTTAATGAGGAACCATTAAATTCTATGCCATTGAGTTTTGAAACAGCATCTTCAGCATTTTCAGGTTTCAGAAATGTGAACTTCCCCCATTTAATTCCATCTGAGGCTATCCGAAAACTTCCAGTGGATTTATGAAAATTAGCGATGCCAGAGCCAATACTATCCACCAAGAAAATAAGCTCCTTGTCATCGATATCATGAGCATTTTGATGCAAAACCTCTACTGTTAGATACCTCCCCCCAAGTTCCAAATGCTTGATTTCAGCACCTGAACCAAATAGTGCAATAGGAGAACTGCCAGGCCTCCCAGGAAATAAATTTCTCTCTAGGCACTCATTCCTCAATATCTTACCTTCACATTCCAAAGCACTGTTGACAGTGCAAAAGACCTTTTCCATATTCTGTTCCGTAGCAAATAACACAACTTCATTATTTTGAAAGTTAATTTCAACAGTTATTCGGTCATCCCTGCAATCTTCCTTGAGACGCGAGATGATCTTTTGCTGATTTTGGCCATATTTGCCACAAAACCTTCTCAGTAAGTTAGTACCGAGCCCACTAATCACTTTTATCTGCAATTTTTGTTCCTCCAGTTGCTTAATGAAAGACACTGGGTGAATTGTATACAAGGCATCATGATCAACAGCGGTTACACATACCAAATATTGATTCGGGACTGACAAAATTTCTGTAAACACAACCCACTCTGGCTTGATGCCATAATTGAGCAATGAGGATGAGGGATGAAGGTTCACAACCTGACCTGTCGAAATCACCTGGTAACCAAACCTTTCATGTCCTAAAAACATGGCAAGATTACCTGTAAGTGATGATAGGATAATTCTCTTTAGATCCTTATCATGCACAGTGGGAGCCTCGGGATTCCAACGCCAATAACTTGGGACAATGATGTTCAGCTCATGCTTTAGACAGTTTTCAAGTTCTGATATGGTTTCCTGGCATCTCCTCATGGTCTTGGCATTGATGCTGTTCTGCCAGCACCACATATTTCTGTTGTCATGCCCATCTTCCCATTTCTTATAAACAGCAAGTAGAGTGAAAAGATCTCCGTCTCGGTGACACAGCCGGACCTTCTGAAGGTCAGCTTTATGTTTCTCCTCATCGGTGCCCACTCTACAAAATATGTTGCTAGAATTTGCCATAACAGCAGCTAGAACTACACCTTCCTTCCTCAAACCAACATCAAAGCAATCAAGCATAATTTTCCCAAGCCTTGGCTCAATCCCCAATTTGACCAGGTAGCGTCCAGTATCAGTCAGCTCAAAGCAATTAAGTCTATGTTTGACAGCACCCAACTGTTCAAGATTCTTCACAGCCATACTGATTGCTTCGGGATTTGGGGCATCAACAAACTCAAATTTCCGTGCATCTTTAACACCCAAAGCAAGTATTCTTAGAACAGCAGTGCCAAGATGAACTTTCCTGATCTCAGGTTCTTGATGCACATCCATCATACTGAAGTCGGCTTCAGAGTAAAGCCTGTAACACTTCCCTGCTCCTGTTCGACCTGCCCGACCAGCACGTTGATTAGCAGAACTTTGGGAAATCCAATTAACTTTCAATACATTGAGACCACTACTGGGCACAAATCTGCTCTCCTTGGCCAGTCCAGAATCAACAACATACTTTACTTCTTTTATTGTCAGTGATGTTTCAGCCATATTCGTGCAGAAGATAATTTTTCTCTTTCCAGGATAGCTTTTAAAAACACGGCTCTGTTCTACATGGGAAAGCTTTCCATGCATAGGAAGTACCACGGCACTGGCATCGCTGAAATTTTCACAAGCCCATTCAACTTCCAGCTGAGATGTCAAGAAAGCAAGGACAGCACCCTCTTCTTCATTCTTGTGAATGATGCTTACCATCCTTACAACATCATTGACATAAGAAGCAGTTGCACAAGCATCACACATAGAGTTTGGCACAGCATTGGAGGAACCCTCCACTGATACATCTGGGACATAATTAATTTCAACAGGAAAATTTCGCCCTTTAACATGGAATGTTTGACAGCCATAAAAGTAGTCAGCAAGTTTGTCAGCATCAGCAGTGGCAGACATTATAATGAGATGCAAATCCAACCTATCAAGCAGCTTCTTCTTGATCAAGGCTAAAAGAAGATCAGTGTTCAAGCTTCTTTCATGAGCTTCATCAACAATGATATATGAAATGCCATCCAGGCCCGTGTCGTTCATGCAGTGATGTAAAAGACAACTATCTGTGCAAAATATTATCTTCGAATTGAGGTCTTGCGAATTTAAAAAGGTTGAATATGACAACACAAAATTGTCTTTGTAGCAGCCGTTGCTTTCTTCATCCACTCTACGTGCCAATGACGTGGCAGCAATTTTTCGAGGTTGAGTACAGACAATTGAGCCATTAGCAGCAAGACCTGAGTCAGCAAGAAACTGAACTAACTGTGTGCTTTTCCCAGAACCAGTCTCCCCAATTAAGGTCATAACCTGTAGAAACAGAGCTTGCATAATTTGGGTCACGAGTTTTGCAACGGTATGTCATAATTCACACAAAAAAAGAGGAAAGTCAAACTAAATAAAGGGAAGTTTTGATATGCGGTACCTATAACTCGAGTCATGAGACAGACTAACTACAGCTAAGAATGAATTTCATAAAGGATCGAATGGCTCACACTACAAATTTGCAATGCAATCACAACTAAACTGCAGAGGAACAAGCATCCTCACCTGATTATTAAAAATGTGATTGAGAATTTTTCTGCGGTATGCGTAAATTGGTAATCCCTCGTTGAGTCTCCTGCATTCACGAAGCATCATCATGTGCAACCTCGCGAAGTCCACATCCTTGCCTTCCCCAATCCCAAACACATCCACTCCCTCCTCCTCCACCTCCTCCTCCTCATCGGTCCCATGTAACATGGCACGCCGTATGGAACTCATTGACGCTTTGTACTCGGCAATTTTGGCATCTACCAAGTCCTTCTCGGCCTCCAATGTTTTCTTCTGGAGATGGAGCTGGTCGAAGTCACGGAAGGAATTGCGACTGCGCAGGCGGTGTTCCAGAGACTGGATGGAGGCTGCGAGCTCAGCGGAGCGGGCAGCTGAACGGGAAACGAGGTCGGTGTCTACGAGGCGGGAGGCGTGGGAGGCGAAGAGAGAGGCGATGAGTGGGAAGGCGTGGGCGGCAAGCGCGGCATTGGGGAGGTAGGGTGTGAGGAGGTGGAGGCCCTCGAGGCGGAGCGACCAGAGCTCGCGCGCTGCGGCCGCGGCGGCAGGAAGGGAGCGGAAGAGGAGGCGTGCGGCGTCGCGGCCGGAGGAGAATACAGAGAGGTTGTCAGGGGGCGGCGAGGGGAGATCGGCGACGAGCGCGTCAATCTCGGTGGCGGTCGGGGTGGAGATGTTGGGGCCCGCGCGGAAGAGGATCACGGCGAACCGCGGGGCCGATTGCGGCTGGCGGTGGCTCTGCTGGTGGTGCGGGCGGCAGTGCGGAGGCGGAGAACCCCAGTCCGGCGGGCGGAAGGGGCGGCAGTGATTGGATTGACGCATGGAGGCGACGGAGACGCGTCGAGAGAGGCACGGCGGGGCGGCCGCGCGTTGAGGGAGGATTGGTGGCGGGGGCGGCGGTGCGTCGAGGGAGGCGAAGTGGCGGCAGCGGCAGCGGCGCGACGAGGGTTTGCGGAGGTTTCCTTTGGGCCTTTGTTTTTCTCGGGAGATATGTTCGGCTTCTCTCATGAAAAAAACTGTAAATGTAAAGTTAAACTATTGGGGATTTGGGGTATCATCAGGTGGTATCAGATTTACCACATGACACATGTTATAAGTAATTCAAACAATTAAAATAAATATGATATCAGAAGCACGCGACCGAGACGTAAAATGCAGTATACTGTATTTGATGTGCCATGAGCTTGGGAGAGAAACGGTCTCTTCTCCGCTAGGTCTTCAATCTACATATACGACGCTATTTGCCCTCAAGATGTATTGGCTGCCAAAGTTATTTAAGATCTAAGATTCTCGTATATCGATGAGTTGTAAGTTTTTTCTCTCATTGGCTACAAAGAAAGGGTGATGGATGTCGATTGCCTTGTTTGTTGTGGGTTGCCATATTAGGGTATCTCCACTTTTTGTGATCAACACGATGAGTATATCGACCATCTTTTGACCGATTGCATTCTCACACGATTGGTTTAGGGTATAGTGGTGTGTGTGTGTGCGCGCGCGCGCGTGTGTGTGCGTGTGTGTGTGTGTGTATAGAAGAGCTGACTAGACCTTAAGAGTGAGGACGAGCTACTGGATTGGTGTTGTTTCAAAACAACTTCATCGGCACAGTTGAGGCCTTTAAGAACTGCATTTTAACAGTGTGGCCTTGTGGAAGCCTCTTAGATCCAGAAGGACAAACATTTGTTGTAAAAACAAAAACATTACGATAGATCACCGCTTAACAATAATCACAAATATAAAAATACACTCATAATACATCTAACACAAGTTGATAAAAATGAAACTAGTGAAGCACCTTTCGTGGGGTAAATGGCCAGGTAGACGTGTTTAGTGGAGTCATGAATCTTTTTCGACATCTAAACACATGATCTAGTTGTCTCATCGACCACATATGTTGTTGAATAATTTCTAACACCTTCCATTTCTACATGTTGTTGAGACCAGAACATATCAAGACATACATAGCATTATGTTGGGGTGGAAATAAAAATTGCATGAGGATGGATCACTAGGAGGAAAAGGTGGTATATATGGGTGTCAATGTTTTGATCTTCCATTATTGCAGCAGTAAGGTGTAGATCACAATGGTAGGTGAGCTGAATTGCGGGGCTCTACAGAAGAAAGGATTGCTATATGTAATGATGATTTTTGGTATGTAGCCGTAAATTAGTTTTTATTTAGAAATCTGATGCTAAAGTATGTGAAATAGTTAGTGTAGGGGATCATTGTTGAGTACTTAGTGTCTGTTCAAATTAAATTTGTACATGTGATTAGTCATATCAGTCGAGTATAGTATGTTCATAAAAAAAGATCATTTTTGTGGCATTTCTGAAATAAAATTTTAGTACTCCAAAGTTTGCCTTTTGTTGGTACTAGTTTTTTTAATCTATAAAGTGTATAAGTATGTGTCGCGTGTTTGTTTTTTACAATCTAATGGTACTTTTTGTGGTTGCTAATTTATTGTTCACTCATGGTCGCTACTGTCCTTTATTTCATAAAGGTATCTGTTGACGCTCAAAAGTGGCACGTTTATAAAGAGTGGCTTGAAGCTATGTCAAGAGTAATTCAAACTTACTATTGAAAGTCACTATGAGATGGCTCTCTTCGAGAAGATTAAGATGAATATGAAGATGGTCTAAAATGGAGTTCGGATGCAAAAGTTATGACAACTTCGGATATGCTCATGTTGACACCAGATTAAAGAATGGCTTGAAACCCAATTAAGATGTCCTTATATGGAAAAATGATCAACATGAAAGTTGTGTGTATCGTCGAAACGGTGGATTTTGATATAAAAATCATCTTAATCCGAGGTCGTATGCAACCTGTGAAGGCAAAACAAGGTCAGAAACAGAAGCTGCAGAGTCATTTCGGCCCGACCGAGTTGATTTGATCGGTGAGACCGAGTTGGTCCGAAAAATTTACCAGAGAGTTGGCAATGTTTACTCGGTAGGACCGAAGCAAACTAATCGGTAAGACCGAGATTGATCCGGAAATTACCAAAGATTCGTGTCCGAGTTAGGTTAGGGTTTTTGATGTTTTGGGCAGAATTTTTAGTCCTTTTCTTGTACGAAAAGTCAAGACGTAGATGAAAAAGTAGTAGATGTGTTTTTTGCGATTGTGTGTCGTTCAATCGGCCGTCACCTCTCATCTATTTATGAGGCGGCTGGACTTTCCGTACAAGAAAAGGACTAAAAATTCTGTCCAAAACATCAACGTGGAGCCCCGTTGCCCTTGGGTGGAGCCCTGTGTGGACTCGCGCAACCGTTACCCTTCGTGGGTTGAAGTCTCCATCAACGTGGATGTAGGATAGCACCACCTATCTGAACCACGGGAAAAACATCCGTGTCTCCAATAGCGTTTGAATTCTCCAAACCCTTCCCTTTACATTCTTGCAAGTTGCATGCTTTACTTTCCGCTGCTCATAAACTCTTTGCATGCTTGCTTGAGTAGTGTGATGATTGCTTGACTTGTCCTAAATTAGCTAAAATCTGCCAAGAACTAAAATTGGGAAAAGGTTAAGTTTTATTTGGTCAAGTAGTCTAATCACCCCCCCTCTAAACATACTTTCGATCCTACAAGTGGTATCAGAGCTTTGGTCTCCATTTGCTTGATCTCCATAGCTTTTGGTGGTAATAGCCTAGGTTTCACAACCTAGGAGAGTATGGCGTCTAGCGAGGGAAATTATCACCGTAGAGGTCCTTACTTTGATGGTACTAATTTTGCTAGTTGGAAGCATAAAATGAAAATGCATATTCTTGGACATAACCCCGCTGTTTGGGCTATTGTGTGTGTTGGTTTGCAAGGTGACTTCTTTGACGGGAGAGAACCAAACCGTGAAGCTACCGCGGATGAGTTGAAGATGTTGCAATACAATGCTCAAGCTTGTGATATTCTCTTCAACGGATTGTACCCCGAAGAATTCAACAAAATCAGCCGCCTTGAGAATGCAAAGGAAATTTGGGACACTTTGATTGATATGCACGAAGGTACCGACTCCGTCAAGGAATCCAAGTTGGATGTGCTTCAAAGCCAACTTGACAAGTTCAAGATGAAGGATGGTGAAGGTGTCGCTGAAATGTACTCTAGGCTTGCTCTCATCACAAATGAGATTGCCGGCTTAGGAAGTGAAGAGATGACCGATAGATTCATCATCAAGAAGATCCTAAGAGCCTTGGATGGAAAATATGATACCGTGTGCACATTGATCCAAATGATGCCCAACTACAAAGATCTCAAGCCAACGGAGGTGATTGGAAGAATTGTTGCTCATGAGATGTCACTTAAGGATAAAGAGGAACTTCACAACAAATCAAGTGGTGCCTATAAAGCCTCATGTGAAGCCCCTAGATCATCAAGTGAGAAACAAGACTTCAATGAAGAATTGAGCTTAATGGTGAAGAACTTCAACAAGTTATACAAGAGTAGAAGCAAAGATAGAAGCTCCAAGTCAAGGTCCTACAATGACAAAAGATCTTCTAGTCGAGAGCGAAACTGTTACAATTGTGGAAGACCCGGACACTATTCCAATGAGTGTACGGCTCCCTACAAGAGAAGAGAAGATTCTCCAAAAAGAAGAAGCAAAGGATCACCACCAAGAGAGAGAAGGAGTAGAGATGATCGTTATGAACGGAGATACTCACGGAGAAGCAAGGATTCGGAAAGGAAGGAAAAATCATCAAGGAGCTACACAAGACGAAGACATCAAGCTCATGTTGGTGAATGGGTATCCGGCTCCGACTCCGACAGCCACTCCGAGAGAAGTTATCACTCCGACTCCGAAGATACTCAAGATGAAGGTGTTGCCGGTCTAGCACGTGTGTCAACCAACTCCTACGACATATTTGACTCACCAAATGAAGGAATTGGAAGATGCTTCATGGCCAAAGGTCCTAAGGTAACACACTCCGAGTATGTTGATTTCAATAGTGATGAAGATGACTTGTTAGGTGATGATTTGCTTGGTGACAACTCTAGTGATGAATACTATGATGAAAGACCAATTAATCATGCTAATCAAGATAAAACGAATGACAATGATAAGGAGAAGATTGAGGCTCTAACTAAAGAACTAAAAACTCTTAAGTTAGCTCATGACACTATCTTCGTAGATCATCGAGAACTTTTAAGAGCTTATGAGAAACTACGCTTTGAAAAGCTCAATCTTGAGCAAGAGCATGAGTTCTTAAAGGAAATCAATGATGATCTCCGCAAGAAAAGTTCTTCTTACATTGCCAAGCGTTTACTCTTATCCACTTACATGCCTCAAGTCAAGTCTAACAAGAAAGATTCTTCCTCTAGTAGTAACAATGATCATGCTAAATCCAATATTGTTGCTTCTAGTAGTTCTCTTGATTCCACTAATGATTCTCTTAGCCAAGTTACACTTGAGCAAGAAAATAGCTTATTGAAGGGAATTATAGAGAAAGGAGTGTACAAAAGCCTTGCCGGGAGTAAGCAATTCGAGGAAATTGTGCACAAACAAGGAATGCACCGGAAGAATCAAGGTGTTGGTTTTGAACGAAAGTTCAATGCCAATGGAGTTGAATGGGAAGAAGATCAATACCCCAAGACAAAGTTTGTCCCTCAACAAGAGAAGTATACTTCTTTCAAGGGGACACAAGCTCAAGATGATCTTCCACCACAAGACGACAAGCAAAAAGGCAAGGACAAGCTTCAAGAGGAAATTGATGCATTTGAAGAAGCTCCTAAGACCTTAGTCAAGTGGATTCCCAAGACTACTTCAAGTTCCACTTCATCAAGTACGACTACAACTCCAAGGATTCACATCAAGATGATGTGGATCCAAAAGAAGAAGAACTAGAGAGTTCTTGAGGGTGACTCCGCCAACATACTTCACTCTTATCATTTTGGCAAGAACAAGTGCAATCAACTTCCACATCTTTCACTAGTTCAAGGAGTCACAAACCCTCTTGTTGGTAAGACAAGGGACAAGGTAACCTAAAAGTTTTCATGGACATCATCTTTTATGTGCATCACTCTATGTCTATGGATATCCTTGTTTGTTCCTTGTGGGACTAACCCATGTAGGTATTGAAAGTGCAATTCACTCATATGGATAGCTCCAAGAGATCTACATCAACATTGAGCATCCACATCTTCAATATCTACATGAAGTCATCATCGACAAAACCCAAGGTTAGTTCATCCCTCTTAGGGGGGATATCACATCTAGGGGGAGCTTTACTCTAAGACTTGAGCTAAGGCAACTCTAAAGATGTGAACACAACAATGCTTTATGTAAAAGTGGTAACCCCACTTGAGCTTAAACGATGAGTATGACCTATGATCAAGTGTTCTCACTTGACTCCTAAGTCAATATACTCATATATAGATGACCTAGTCATCGCAAATTGCTTGATAGATGCTAGAATTGGTTGTGCATGCCTTGCCACATATTTCATTTGCCATCTTATTGTGTGAGCATGCTGTTTGCATATTTCACTCATTCGAGGACATCCACTTGTTGTTTTGATTGTTCGGCTTTATTTCTTTTGCCAAGTGGATGGACAAGAATGCCTAAGAACCTCCTCTAGCTATCTATGCTTTTCTCGTCTCAAACTCTATTCATGCTGCATCACAAAATTTGATCAAGTCAGATTCGAACCACTCTGTGTGAGGAGCGCTCGGAGTCCCCGATTCGTCATAGACTTAAACTTCCAAAACCTCTTTATGATTCTCGATCTGACCGATACTCCACTTTCGGTCCTACCGAGATCATTAAGTTGATCTAGGTTTTCGATCTCGGTGCAACCGATTTGAACCTTTCGGTCACACCGAGTTTCAGTAATTGCACGCAGTTATGAATCTCGGTGCCACTGAGTTGTTCCACTCGGTCACACCGACAGGGTCGGGCTATATATAGTCACGGGCAAAATTTGGAAATTTCTCCGAACCCCTTCGCCCGCGCGATAGCCTGCTCTGCCCTCGAGGTCTCCGGATCGTCTTCTCGCCGCCAGCAGCCTCCAGTCGCTGGTCTCCGTCGCCGTCAACGGGAATTCTGCCCCGCCGTTGCCGCCGTAGCAAGTCCTCGCCGAACTAGGGTATGGACTTGATCTTTGTGCTATTCCTCAATCTGATTCCTAGCACATTGTGATCATATTGTTTCTAGCCACGTTTGACAAACTTCTATCCAGTCAAAACGCTCATAGATTAGGTTTGATTCGAAAATTCTAGGTTTAGGTTTCCGCCGAAACTATCTCGGACCCACCGAGTTGAAAAACTCGGTCCCACCGATTTGGCTTATGCCATTGCACAAGTGAGACTCGGTCTGACCGAGAATTACTTATCGGTGTGACCGATTTTTGAACTCAGTGAAACCCTAGCAGTCTCGGTGCCACCGAACTGTGACTCGGTCCTACCGAGTTCACTAGTTTAGGTTCCAAAACTGCTTCGGTATCACCGAGTTTGAAAATCGGTAGATCCGAGATGATTTCAGTGGGAAACTAAAACTAAGTTTTTGGATCATTCTTTTGCAAAAATCTCTGCATTTTGTGATGCTCATCCACTCTATCTCCTCTATAATCTATTCACAGGGTCAGCAGTCAGTTTGCAGCATGTCAGACCAGAGTGACAACCAAAACTTGTCAGAGCAGCAAGTGCAGTTGAGTGAGGGCACTAGCCCCTCAAGTTCCTCAGATGATGGCAGCAGGAGCACACCCAGCAACCTGCCTAAAGCTGCCACTAGGCAAAGGAGGAAGAGAACGTTTGATTCTGAAGATGAAGACTATGTGGCAAAGGAAGAGGCCACATCCAAGAGAGTTGAGCCAGCTCAAGGCACAAAGCCAGGGCTGAAAATCAAAAGGCCAGCAGGCAGGCAGCCCATGTCAAAGGCTAGAGCTTCAACTGAGAAGCCTGCTCCCATTGAGCCCGTTGCTGAGGGCAAAAAGAGGAAAGAAAGAGTGAAGAAGACTGTAGCCAGAGTGCTTGGGAAGGCCTCCATCATGGAAGATGAGGAGGAAGAAGAAGAGGTTGCTACACCAGCACCCAAGGCAGCAAAACTTATGGGAGATGCCATAAGGTTAGGGGGAGCTGCATCCAAGCCCAAGGAAGCACCCAAGGCTGCATCTAAGCCTAAGAGTGCACCAAAGAGAAACACAAGAAGCATCCCAGCCACTGAGAAGAACAAGGCCCCAGTGCCTGAGACTGTTGCTGAGGATGAGGAAGAAAATGTCCTAAGAAAGCTAAAGCCCAAGATCCCAGACCACAACGATGCTCATCCTGTGGCTGAGGATATGAAGCTCAGGAGAGACTCAGGGCTCAGGAAGTGGAGAGAAGCAGATCCATATGCTTCTAGGAGAAGGACTGCAGTGGATTACAGGTTTCATACCAAGGAGCAACAGGACTTCTATGAGACAGTGCTACTTGACAAGAAGCCAATTGTATGTGACATGAGATGGGTCGACTGGACCTATATCAAGGACAATGAAGAGAACTACCCTGGAGTATTTGACAACTTTAGTGAGTGTGGAGTTGCAGACTTTGTTGGGCAGAAGCTCACAAAGTGGAACGAGGAGCTAATCATGCAATTCTACTCCACAGCACACTTTTATCCGGATGGCAGGATCACATGGATGTGAGAGGGTACAAGGTACCACTCTACTGTTGAGGAATGGGCGAACCTGATCAATGCCCCAGAGGAGCAAGCAGATGACTTGGACATTTATGCCAAGAAAAAGATGGACCACAACTCCATGTCCAACATGTACAAGAAGATTCCGAACGAAGCACTTGACACGTTCAAGTTTGGCTCAGTGCATTATCTGCTATCAGGATTGCCTACGATCAACTGGATCCTTAGGCACACCCTTCTGCCCAAGTCTGGAGATCACAAGATGATCAGAGGTCACGCGATCAATTTACTTCATGTCTTTGACGTGCCTCAAAAATTCAAAGTCATGAGCCTCATAGTGGAAACAATCAAAAGGACTGCGGCAGATCAGAAGAGGAGCTGCGGATATGCCCCTCAGATTCAGGAGCTCATCAACTCCAAGATGGGCACGAGCGTATATTTGTTGGATAAGGAACACCTGCCCATCCGTCCAGATTTCGAAGATAATCAAGTCGTTATGACTGAGAATGAACCATCATCTACCCATGCACAAGCTCAGAAGGAGAAGGCAAAGAAAGAGAAAGCTGCCAGGATGCCTACTCAAGCGGAGGCATCTGATTACTTCCTGAAAACCAAACAAGAGTAGCTTGGTTACCTGATTGCGTCCACCCTGCGGATTGAGCAGAGTATAGCCACCCTGACTCAGAACCAGGCGAGTTTAGAGAGGATCATGGAACAGAGGTTCTATGACTTGGACATCAAGGTGACAGAGATACAGACTGCCGTGGAGCAGCTCCAGGAGGACATGAATGAGAGGAGAGGCAGGACCATGACTGATGCCTTTGCGAGGGTGCCACGAGGTCCGAGGTCGTCTGCACTGCCAGTTGCTGACACCAGAGCTACAACGTCTGCACCAGCCACAGCCTCAGTTCCACCAGCTCCAGCATCCACTTCAGCCTCGACTCCGACCACGTCTACCGAAGGCTTCGTCCTTGGAGTGCTCCGGACTCCACCACCACCTGAAGATCAAGCCTGAGCGTCGATCTAGTGCTATGCATTTTCTAGGAACTTTTTGGTAACTTGTTGCCAAAGGGGGAGAAGATGTATAGATCATAGGCTTCGAGAGAGAGTGTTGCTTTTCTCTCTTGTTTTATTTGGTGTTTTTTCGAACCTTGTTTGCTTGTGTGCGAGATACCACGTCCTTATGTTTGTGAGACATCGATGATCATGTGTTTGATCATAAGCTACACTTAATGTTTGCTTAATGCTTGCTTAAATATTATCATTCTATCTATCGTTTGTGATCATTCACTATTCTTGGTGATGAGTGTATGTATTTAAATCTTATCATTTTTGAGCGCTCCACCAAGATGTATGTGACATGGAAGAGTAACCCATAATTCTAATTCTTTGTGCATTTGCAGTCCAAAGCAAATTTTAAATATGCACAAATTCAGGGGGAGCTCTTACTTGTCACATACCTCTCAAAGCGACGATATATTTCATGCTTATTATCAATTGTCAAAGCTTTGATCTATATGTTGTCATCAATTACCAAAAAGGGGGAGATTGAAAGTGCAACTATCCCTAGGTGGTTTTGGTAATTCATAACAACATATAGCTCATTGAGCTAATGCTATTCCAAGATGACTATTTCAGGAAAGCTCAATGATTGGCATGGCATGGATGTGAAAGTGGAACCCTCAAAATGCTAAGGACAAAGGATTGGCTCAAGCTCAAAAGCTCAAGACTCTTCATTTTATATTTTAGTGATCCAAGATCACATTGAGTCTTTAGGAAAAGCCAATACTATTAAGGAGGGATGAGGTGTTGCTTAATGAGCCTCTTGCTTCATGTGCTTAGTGATATGCTCCAAAATCCTCAACTACTTTCCCATATCCATATATGACCTAAACCCTAAGCCAAACTCGGTCCTACCGATTCTTCCTATCCGGTGCCACTGAGTTTCACTTGTCATTAGCCACTGCCAAACCCTAGCAATTCGGTTCTATCGATAAGGATCTCGGTCTCACCGAGATGGGGTTGCAAACTCTCTATTTCCCTTTCGTAACTTTTCGGTCCCACCGAAAGAGCAAATCGGTCCCACCGAGATTGCAATGTAAACTCAGTGTTTCCCCTTTGTAACTTTTCGGTCTCACCGAGTTCCACTCGGTCTCACCGAAAGAGCAAATCGGTCCCACCGAGTTTACCTGACCAACTCTCTGGTTAGCTAATTACCAAATTCGGTCCCACCGAGTTTGTGTAATCGGTCTCACCGAGACTACGTTATGCCCAAACCCTAACCACATCGGTCCTACCGAGTTGCATGTCAGTCCCACCGAAAATCACTAACGGTCACTAGGTTTACATTTTCGGTCCGACCGAGTTTATTTGTTCGGTCCCACCGAGATTGGAAAACTGTGTAACGGTTGGATTTTGTGTGGAGGCTATATATACCCCTCCACCTCCTTCTTCATTCGGAGAGAGAGTCATCAGAACACACACATCATTCCAACTCATATGTTCTGAGAGAGAACCACCTACTCATGTGTTGAGACCAAGACATTCCATTCCTACCATATGAATCTTGATCTCTAGCCTTCCCAAGTTGCTTTCCACTCAAATCTTCTTTCCACCAAATCCAAATCCTATGAGAGAGAGTTGAGTGTTGGGGAGACTATCATTTGAAGCACAAGAGCAAGGAGTTCATTACCTACACACCATTTGTTACTTCTTGGAGAGTGGTGTCTCCTAGATTGGCAAGGTGTCACTTGGGAGCCTCCGACAAGATTGTGGAGTTGAACCAAGGAGTTTGTAAGGGCAAGGAGATCGCCTACTTCGTGAAGATCTACCGCTAGTGAGGCAAGTCCTGTGTGGGCGATGGCCATGGTGGGATAGACAAGGTTGCTTCTTCGTGGACCCTTTGTGGGTGGTTGCTTCTTCGTGGACCCTTCGTGGGTGGAGCCCTGTGTGGACTCGCGCAACCGTTGCCCTTGGGTGGAGCCCTGTGTGGACTCGCGCAACCGTTACCCTTCGTGGGTTGAAGTCTCCATCAACGTGGATGTAGGATAGCACCACCTATCTGAACCACGGGAAAAACATCCGTGTCTCCAATAGCGTTTGAATTCTCCAAACCCTTCCCTTTACATTCTTACAAGTTGCATGCTTTACTTTCCGCTGCTCATAAACTCTTTGCATGCTTGCTTGAGTAGTGTGATGATTGCTTGACTTGTCCTAAATTAGCTAAAATCTGCCAAGAACTAAAATTGGGAAAAGGTTAAGTTTTATTTGGTCAAGTAGTCTAATCACACCCCCTCTAGACATACTTTCGATCCTACACGCACCTTACTCTTTGTCTGAGAACTCTGCAACATAATACGTTGCAGCCTGTGTAGGTCAGCACATGGAATATACTGGCAAGATAACACTATAGAGCAATGAACAAATAACATCTATCACTACATGCATATATGGCTGGTGGAGGCTCTATGGTTATCATTTGCAAAAGGCTAATTTTTCCCTACAACAAATGAATATATTTTATTTAACTACGAGTTTGTTGAAAACATTAAGAATGGTAACCCCATCTCAATCCCAATTAAAAGTTAACAACCCAACAAATTAATTAAGTAAAGTGATGAAATCAAATCAATAATTCAAGTACCAGATACTCAAGATGTCCATAACCGGGGACACGGCTAATCATGATTAGTTTGTACACTTTGCAGAGGTTTGCACACTTTTCCTCATAAGACTTGATCTCCTCCATTGAATTTCTCGCACTGCACGGTGTTTGAGAAATGGATGGCCGAGACACAGTCTTTCCGAAGAGGTCCCCTTAACCGATAGATAGATCGGTACACCTACAATCCCCTACATCTGCTAGCCCATCATGGAAAGGTTTCCCACAACTTACTCAACTATGCTAGAGCCCATAATGGCATGTGGCTGCACACGGAAGTTTCTAGCATGAATAATCTTATGATCCCTTTGAGCCTGGGTGGCGAACCATAGGATGATCACACGGATGCCCCGGGATCTCCTTGGACAGCACTGGATTCCCCAGGTGCCCACAAACCAATCCACCTAGATGTGTATTAAAGTAGCCACCTTAAGTTAAACCTTAGTAAACAATAACTCTCACAACTTTCATGAATTCACCCAAAACCAATCCATGTCTACGAGCATAGCATAGCAGTGTAAGCATAACGTAGTAACTCCCAGGGTTTGATATAAGACAATAAGTTCCTACCTCATCAATTACTTCCCAAATACCCACATGTTATCAGTCCTACTCATGCAATGTATGAGGGTTGAAACTAATGCATAAAAACTGTGTGTTAAAGGGATATGATCAAAGTGTTACTCGCCTTGCTGACGATCTGAAAACCCTAGTGATTCGTAGTAGCAAGCCTCGCACTCCGGCAACTCTATCGTGAACAAACAATAGCATACATAAGCACTCAAGCATAAGATGCAAGGGTAAAAACAAGAGAAAATATCTGAATAGAAAGTCCAAAAGAAGAGCTTTGATTTGCAAAAAAGAATCAATCGAATCGGAGCTATGAAACTCAAACCACGATCAAAAGAAGTTCGAATTCAAATCTGCTTGAAACCAAATTTTAAATTGTCAAAACCATGTTCAAGTTGATTATCTGAACAAAGGGGATCGAGGCGAAGATTTTGGTGTTGGTTTCACTGGATTTGGATAAACGAGCAAAAAGTAACGAGGGTTTAAAGATCAGGGACGAATCTGTAAGAAAATACTCGCAGATAGGTCCCTAGCTGAAAATAAAAATAATAAGAAAAATCTATCGGACAAACGGGTGAACGTTCGCTAAAAAGCAAACCCTACAAATAAAACCGATCTAAGGAAAAAAACCCCAGAAAAACCGAACAATTTTTACCGTTTAACCGGAGAAAACCGGTGATACGTCTCCAACGTATCGATAATTTTTTATTGTTCCATGCTATTATATTATCTGTTTTGGATGTTTAATGGGCTTTAATATACCTTTTTTATATTACTTTTGGGACTAACCTATTAACCGAAAGCCCAGCGCAAATTGCTGTTTTTTTTGCCTATTTCAGTGTTTCATAGAAAAGGAATATCAAACGGAATCCAAACGGAATGAAACCTTCGCGAGGATCTTTTTTGGAATAAACGTGATCCAGGAGACTTGGAGTGGATGTCAAGGAAGCAGCGAGGAAGCCACGAGGCAGGAGGGCGCGCCCCCCACCCTCATGGGCCCCTCGCAGCTCCACCGACCTACTTCTTTCACCTATATATACTCTCGTACCCTGAAACCTTCGGGGAGAGCCATGAAACACCTTTTCCATCGCCGCAACCTTCTGTACCCGTGAGATCCCATCTTGGGGCCTTTTTCTGCGATTTGCCGGAGGGGGATTCGATCACGGAGGGCTTCTACATCAACACCATAGCCTCTCCGATGATGTGTGAGTAGTTTACCACAAACCTTCGGGTCCATAGTTATTAGCTAGATGGCTTCTTCTCTCTCTTTGGATCTCAATACAAAGTTCTCCTCGATCTTCTTGGAGATCTATTCGATGTAACTCTTTTTGCGGTATGTTTGCCGAGATCCGATGAATTATGGGTTTATGAACTTGATTATCTATGAATATTATTTGATTCTTCTCTGAATTCTTGTATGCTGAAGGAAATATGCCCTAGAGGCAATAATAAAGTTATTATTTATTTCCTTATATCATGATAAATGTTTATTATTCATTCTAGAATTGTATTAACCGGAAACGTGATACATGTGTGAATACATAGACAAACAGAGTGTCACTAGTATGCCTCTACTTGACTAGCTCGTTGATCAAAGATGGTTATGTTTCCTAGCCATAGACATGAGTTGTTATTTGATTAACGGGATCACATCATTAGGAGAATGATGTGATTGACTTGATCCATTCCGTTAGCTTAGCACTTGATCGTTTAGTATGTTTCTATTGCTTTCTTCATGACTTATACATGTTCCTATGACTATGAGATTATGCAACTCCCGTTTACCGGAGGAACACTTTGTGTGCTACCAAATGTCACAACGTAACTGGGTGATTATAAAGGTGCTCTACAGGTGTCTCTGAAGGTACTTGTTAAGTTGGCGTATTTCGAGATTAGGATTTGTCACTCGTCGGAGAGGTATCTCTGGGCCCACTCGGTAATGCACACCACTATAAGCCTTGCAAGCATTGTAACTAATGAGTTAGTTGCAGGATGATGTATTATGGAACGAGTAAAGAGACTTGCTGGTAACGAGATTGAACTAGGTATTGAGATACCGATGATCGAATCTCGGGCAAGTAACATACCGATGACAAAGGGAATAGCGTATGTTGTTATGCAGTTTGACCGATAAAGATCTTCGTAGAATATGTGGGAGCCAATATGAGCATCCAGGTTCCGCTATTGGTTATTGACCGGAGACGTGTCTCGGTCATGTCTACATAGTTCTCGAACCCGTAGGGTCCGCACGCTTAAAGTTCGGTGACGATCGGTATTATGAGTTTTTGTGTTTTGATGTACCGAAGGTAGTTCAGAGTCCCGGATATGATCATGGACATGACTAGGAGTCTCGAATTGGTTGAGACGTAAAGATCGATATATTGGACAACTATGTTCGTACACCGGAAAGGTTTCGGAAGGTTTCGAACATATACCGGAGTACTGGGGGGTTACCGGAACCCCCCGGGGGGCTTAATGGGCCTACATGGGCCTTAGTGGAAATAGAGGGCAGCAAGGGAGGTGTGGGGAGCCCCCCAAGGCTCAAACTGAATTGGTTTAGGGCAAGGGGGCCGACCCCCTCTTTCCTTCTCCTCCTCTCCCTTTCCTCCCCCCTCTCCTACTCCTACTAGAAAAGGGAGGAGTCCTACTCCTAGTTGGAGTAGGACTCCCCTCTTGGCGCGCCTCTCCCTGGCTGGCCTCCTCCTCCCCTTGCTCCTTTATATATGGGGGCAGGGGGCACCCCATAGACACAACAATTGATCATTGATCTCTTAGCCGTGTGCGGTGCCCCCCTCCACCATAATCCACCTCGATCATATCGTAGTGGTGCTTAGGCGAAGCCCTGCATCGGTAGCATCATCATCACCAGTCAGCATGCCGTCGTGCTGACGAAACTCTCCTATGAAGCTTTGCTGGATCAGAGCTCGCGGGACGTCATCGAGTTGAACATGTGCAGAACTCAGAGGTGCCGTGCGTACGGTACTTGGATCGGTCGGATCGTGAAGACGTATGACTACATCAACCGCGTTGTGCTAACGCTTCCGCATTCGGTCTACGAGGGTACGTGGGCACACTCTCCCCTCTCATTGCTATGCATCACCATGATCTTGTGTGTGCGTATGAATTTTTTTGTGAAATTACCACGTTCCCCAACAGTGGCATCCGAGCCAGGTTATTGCGTAGATGTTATATGCACGAGTAGAACACAAGTGAGTTGTGGGCTATACAAGTCATACTGCTTACTAGCATGTCATACTTTGGTTCGGCGGTATTGTTGGATGAAGCGGCCCGGACCGACATTACGCATACGCTTACGCGAGACTGGTTCTACCGACGTGCTTTGCACACAGGTGGCTGGCGGGTGTCAGTTTCTCCAACTTTAGTTGAACCAAGTGTGGCTCCGCCCGGTCCTTGCGAAGGTTAAAACAACAGTAACTTGACGAACTATCGTTGTGGTTTTGATGCGTAGGTAAGAAGGGTTCTTGCTCAGCCCATAGCAGCCACGTAAAACTTGCAACAACAAAGTAGAGGACGTCTAACTTGTTTTTGCAGGGCATGTTGTGATGTGATATGATCAAGATACGATGCTATATTTATTGTATGAGATGATCATGTTTTGTAACGGAGTTATCGGCAACTGGCAGGAGCCATATGGTTGTCACTTTATTGTATGCAATGCAATCGCCCTGTAATTGCTTTACTTTATCACTAAGCGGTAGCGATAGTTGTATAAACAATAGTTGGCGAGACGACAACGATGCTACGATAGAGATCAAGCGCCGGTGAAGATGGTGATCATGACAGTGCTTTGGAGATGGAGATCAAAGGCACAAGATGATGATGGCCATACCATATCACTTATATTGATTGTATGTGATGTTTATTCTTTATGCATCTTATTCTGCTTTGTTTGACGGTAGCATTATAATATGATCTCTCACTAAATTTCAAGGTAAAAGTGTTCTCCCTGAGTATGCACCATTGCCAAAGTTCGTCGTGCCGAGACACCATGATACGTCTCCAACGCATCTATTTTTCCAAACACTTTTGCCTTTGTTTTGGACTCTAACTCGCATGATTTGAATGGAACTAACCCGGACTGACGTTGTTTTCAGCAAAATTACCATGGTGTTATTTATGTGCAGGAGCAAACGTTCTCGGAATGACCTGAAACTTCACGGGGCCACTTTTCAGAAAATAAGAAAAATACCTGCAAAAGATGAAGGCCAGGGGGCCCACCACCTGCCCACGAGGGTGGGGGGCGCGCCTACCCCTAAGGGCGCACCCCCTACCTTGTGGGCCCCCTGTTGCCTCTCCGACTCCAACTCCAACTCCATATATTGAGTTTCGGGAGAAAAAAATCAGAGAGAATAAATCATCGCGTTTTACGATACGGAGCCGCCGCCAATCCCTAAAACCTCTCGAGAGGGCTGATCTGGAGTCCGTTCGGGGCTCCAGAGAGGGGAATCCGTCGCCATTGTCATCATCAACCATCCTCCATCACCAATTTCACGATGCTCACCACCGTGCGTGAGTAATTACATCGTAGGCTTGCTGGACGGTGATGGGTTGGATGGGATCTATCATGTAATCGAGTTAGTTTTGTTAGGGTTTGATCCCTAGTGTCCACTATGTTCTGAGATTGATGTTGCTATGACTTTGCTATGCTTAATGCTTGTCACTAGGGTCCGAGTGCCATGATTTCAGATCTGAACCTATTATGTTTTCATCAACATATGAGTGTTCTTGATCCTATCTTGCAAGTCTATAGTCACCTATTATGTGTTATGATTCGTTAACCCCGAAGTGACAATAATCGGGATACTTACCGGTGATGACCGTAGTTTGAGGAGTTCATGTATTCACTATGTGTTAATGCTTTGTTCCGGTTCTCTATTAAAAGGAGGCCTTCCCTTAGTTTCCGTAAGGACCCCGCTGCCACGGGAGGGTAGGACAAAAGATGTCATGCAAGTTCTTTTCCATAAGCATGTATGACTATATTCAGAATACATGCCTACATTACATTGATGAACTGGAGCTAGTTCTGTGTCACCCTAGGTTATGACTGTTACATGATGAACCGCATCCGGCATAATTCTCCATCACCGTTCCATTGCCTATGAGCTTTCCATATATTGTGCTTCGCTTATTTACTTTCCTGTTGCTATTGCTATCATCACTACAAAATACCAAAAACATTGCTTTTACTACCGTTACCTTTTGTTACCGTTACTACCACTATCATATTACTTTGCTACTAAATACTTTGCTGCAGATATTAAGTTTCCAGGTGTGGTTGAATTGACAACTCAGCTGCTGATACTTGAGAGTATTCTTTGGCTCCCCTTGTGTCGAATCAATAAATTTGGGTTGAATACTTTACCCTCGAAAACTGTTGCGATCCCCTATACTTGCCGGTTATCAAGACTATTTTCTGGCACCGTTGCCGGGGAGCATAGCTCTATTCTTTGAGTCACCTGGGATATATATCTGCTTATCATTATGAAGAACTTGAAAGATCCAAGAACCAAGATCTATCCCTCAACTACGAGGGGAGATAAGGAACTGTCATCTAGCTCTGCACTTGATTCACCTTTTGTTTTGAGTAAGCTTGCGACACCTACACCTGCTTCTGCTATTCGTTCTGATATGTCGCATGTTATTGATGATGCCACTTCTGCTATGCATGATACTTATGATGAAACTACCTCTATGCGTGATACTACAATGCCACTTAGTGATTTTCTTGACGAACAACTTGCTAGGGCTAGAGAAATTGAAAATATTGAATCTGATGATACTGATGAAAGTGATGATGAAGAATCACTTGTTATTCCTAAGGGTTATGTTTTTGATCAAGAAGCTTCTTTAGCTATTTTAGCTTGCAAAAATAGAAATGAACTCAAGAGGTTATTAGCAAAATGGAGTAAGCAATCTCTAAATGCTAGAATGAAACCTGACCCTGCTTTTGCTACTTCACCTATCTTTGTTACTGATAAGGATTATGAATTCTTTGTTGATCCTGATATAATTATTTTGGTTGAATTTGATCCTTTTCATGGTTATGAATCTGAAACTGTTGTGGCACATCTTACTAAATTGAATGATATAGCTACCCTGTTCACTAAAGATGAGAGAAGTCGCTACTTTTATATCCTTAAAATATTTCCGTTCTCATTAAAGGGTGATGCTAAGATATGGTTTAATTCTCTTGATCCTAGTTGTGTGCGTAGTCCCCAGGATATGATTTATTACTTCTCTGCTAAATATTTCCCTGCTCATAAGAAACAAGCTGCTTTAAGGGATATATATAATTTTGTGCAAATTGAAGAAGAGAGTCTCCCACAAGCTTGGGGGAGGCTTCTCCAATTACTTAATGCTTTGCCTGATCATCCTCTTAAGAAAAATGAAATACTTGATATCTTTTATAATGGACTAACCGATGCCTCCAGAGATTACCTGGATAGTTGTGCTGGTTCTTTTTTCAGGGAAAGAACACCGGATGAAGCTGAAATTCTATTGAATAATATGTTGACAAATGAAAATAATTGGACACCTCCGGAGCCAATTCCTGAGCCTATTCCTAAACCAACTCCGAAGAAGAGGGGTATTCTATTTCTCAGTCCTGAAGATATGCAAGAGGTAAAGAAATCTATGAAAGAAAAAGGTATTAAAGCTGAAGATGTTAAGAATTTACCTCCTATTGAAGAAATAGACGGCCTTAATTTACCGCCTTTTGAAGAAACATATAATCTTAATCCATTACCTATTGAGGAAACTCATGGTCTTGATAACCCGACACAGGTAGTAAAGGTAAATTCTCTCTACAGATATGATAAAGCTGAAATCCCATTTACTAAATTTGCTAGCCCATGCTTAGATGAGTTTGATAAATTTATGGTTAAGCAAGAAGACTTTAATGCTTATTTTGGTAGACAATTGAAATACAATTCAAATATGCTTGAACACTTGGGTGATTATATGGCTAATGTCAAAGGTGAACTTAAACTTATTAGTAAACATGCTTCTATGGTTACCACTCAAGTAGAACAAGTACTTAAAGCTCAAAATGATTTGCTCAATGAATTGAATAGTAAGAATAATGATAATGCTGTTAGAGTTATGACTAGAGGTGGTAAAATGACTCAGGAACCTTTGTATCCTGAAGGCCACCCTAAGAGAATTGAGCAAGATTCTCAGAGAAATAATATAGATGTACCTAGTTCTTCTAAAAAGAAGAAAAAGAAAAATGATAGGACTTTGCATGCTTCTAGTGAACCTATTACTGAAACACCTGAGAATCCAAATGATATTTCTATTTCTGATGCTGAAACTCAATTTGGTAATGAACCTGAAACTAGTAATAATGTTAATGATAATGTTCATGATGATGCTCAACCTAGTAATGATAATGATGTAGAAATTGAACCTGTTGTTGATCTTGATAACCCACAATCAAAGAATCAACGTTATGATAAGAAAGACTTTGTTGCTAGGAAACATGGTAAAGAAAGGGAACCATGGGTTCAGAGCCCATGCCTTTTCCTCCCAAACCATCCAAGAAAAAGGATGATGAGGATTTTGAGCGCTTTGCTGAAATGATTAGACCTATGTTTTTGCGTATGCAATTAACTGATATGATCAAAACCAATCCTTATGCTAAGTACATGAAAGATATTATTACAAATAAAAGAAAGATACCGGAAGCTAAAATTTCCACCATGCTTGCTAATTATACTTTTAAGGGTGGAATACCAAAGAAACTTGGAGATCCAGGAGTACCCACTATACCATGCTCTATTAAAAGAAACTATGTTAAAACTGCTTTATGTGATCTTGGGGCCGGTGTTAGTGTTATGCCTCTCTCTTTATATCGTGGACTTGATTTGAATAAGTTGACACCTACTGAAATATCTTTGCAAATGGCTGATAGATCAACTGCTATACCTGTCGGTATTTGTGAGGATGTGCCTGTTGTAGTTGCAAATGTTACTATTTTAAAGGACTTTGTTATTCTTGATATTCCCGAGGATGATAGTATGTCTATTATTCTTGGAAGACCCTTTTTGAATACTGCAGGGGCTGTTATTGATTGCACTAAAGGCAATGTCACTTTTCATGTTAATGGTAATGAGCATACGGTACACTTTCCGAGGAAACAACTTCAAGTTCATAGTATCAACTCTATTGGAAAAATTCCATCGATTATATTTGGAGGTTTTGAATTTCCTCTTCCTACTGTCAATAAGAAATATGATATTCTTATTGTTGGGGATGTGCATATCCCTGTTAAGGTAACATAGTGTTATTCAAAATTTCTCTGGTTCCATGTTATTCGGAATGAGTTCGTTAACAAGACTTGATCAACCTTGTTAGTGGATTCCTTTTGATGATCATGAGATGGATGAAACTAGAAGGCACAACCTTCTGTACCCCACTTTTACTTTCTGTTACTTATATTAAATAAAATCAAATTAAATATTTTTCTGTGTGTTATCTGATTATCCATGCAATATAAAAATACCTCGAAAATAAAAGTTCTCCAAATGCCCTGAAATTTAAATATGATTTTTTCCAGAATATTTGAGAATATTTGGCACAAAGAACACAACAGGGGGCCAACCACCTGCCCACGAGGGTGGAGGGCGCGCCCCCTGCCTCATGGGCCCACGGTGGCCCTCCTCCACTTATCCTTTCACCCATACACTCCTTCTTCCTCCCCCAAACACGAATATCCAGCTCAAACCCGAGTCCAGGCTCGTTTTGCTGCCATTTTCGATCTCCTTGCTCAAAGCACCTCTCACAAAACTTCTTGGGGAGATTGTTCCTTGAAAATGATGAGGAGACTTTTGAGGGGCTCATCGAGCCAAAGCTCGAAGGAAAAGGCACCGAAGCCTAAGTATAATCTGCCGCGCACCACGGAGGTTCGTGCGTGTGAATGGCCTTCCGAGGATTTCTTGAGAGCAGCTGGGATTTATGAAGATTTTCATGAATTGGCTGAAAATGCAGGCCTCACCGCTTTCCTCCACGACCAATGCAATCAGTATCTCTTACTCACAAATACCTTTGTGCAAAACTTTCATTTCCATTCTAGGAGCTCACCACCTACGGTGGAGTTTCATTTATATGATGAGCATAAGGAGATGTCACTTTATGATTTTTGTCGGGTTTGTTTAGTCCCTTTTGAGGGCAAGACAGAAGAACCACATCGTGATGATGTGGAGGGGTTCATTGATACTATCACTGTAGGGGAAACAAGGAAGGTTTCCGATGCACGAATCACTAGCATACATTTTCCTGTTTTATGTTACTTTGCCTTATTTGCTAGTCGTTGTTTAATTGGTCGCGGAAACTATGGAAACCTTAGTATCCCTGATATTATTATTTTGCTCCATGGTTTATATGGTGATAACTCTGTTAGTATGGGCGGCATTATTGCTAAACGGTTAAGTCTGAACCGTACAAAGGGCTCCATCTTTGGAGGCATCTATGCTTCATGCCTAGCTGCACATTTTAACATACCTATTAGGCATTATGAGAAGGAAGAAAAAGTGATGCCTCGTGTTTATCTAGATTATAAAAGTATGGTGGGGCATGATTTTATTGTTAAGAATAGGGAAGGAGAGCTTAAATATCAATTGTTCTTTAATAAACATCATCCTGAGACTATTACCCTGCCTGCTCCTTCTTTGTTTGATTTATCTGTAGGCACGCACCTTGTTCCGTTGAAGGCTATTCACGCCTACCGGAACCCTGCACCAGCCGTGGAGCCAGAGCTGGAACCATAAGTTGATCCTTCACGACAGTCTAATTACCAGTGGGATCCGGAGATGATTGTCAGCCAATGGCAAGCGAAGTCTTCCTCTTCTTCTTCTCAGTACGACCCCAACTATTATTATGGATATCCGCCAGGCCAGCCGTGTCCATACACCAACTTAGGCCAAAAGCCTAAGCTTGGGGGAGTACGTATTTCTCACCGACATTACATTTATGTTTACACACTCATTGCTAGATGTCGGTGCTCATACTTTTTCATTGTATCATCCATGCTAGTTTATTTTCCTTTTTTTATGCTTTCTTCTTGTGTGTTAATAAACCTTAAGAAAAAACCAAAAAAATTAGTTGTAGCTTTTAGTTAGTTTTTCCATGCTTGTAGTAGTAATTAAAAAGAAAACCCAAAAATATTTCCTATTCTTCTTTTGCTTGTTGGGAGCTTTCCCGTGTAAATAGTTTTATTTCTTTTCTTTTCTTTGGGGGTCGATAGGAGAAGACCATAATTGTCGGGACCCCGATTCCAAGTCACATCGATCTAGCCGGTAACACCTCATATCACTTTGCGGCCTCACGCACGGTATTCCCACGGGTGTCGCCTTACCCTGGCCCGGGACCATTTGCGCCTTTTGGCTCACGTATATGATTGTGTCGCTAGCATCCATATGACAGAAAACCCGGGCCGACATGGCTAGTCATGAACCCAAAGCGGCACTAACCTATGGGGACAGGCATACATGATTCACATCAAGCATGTCGGTCAGCAGCGTGTGAATCCGGGCTGTAGCACTGGGCTAACAAGACTCCGGGGAACCTGGGATGTAGCAGGCTAGGCAGGACTCCGGATGTCACCGCGTGACATTTCCCCGAAGGGACAGACACAAGAACGAAGTGAAACACATGCCAGCCAGCCAAGTGTCCTGAGCAGTAGTGCTGGGCTAGCAGGACTCCGGTGAACCAGGCTATAGCGGACTACTATGGCTCAAGGAAGCACTAAGCTACATTTCCCCATAAGAGAGGCTGCCAAGGATAAACAACTAGATTGTCGGATCCCACACATAGCAATACACGTCACACGTATGCATAACATGCAAGTATGTGCTGTACAACATGGCATCACAACATAACGCAACTCATATAGATAAAGGCCCAGAAGAGCCACATAGCATTAAATACAAATATGGGTCACATGACCCATCATTCAGAGCATACAAGCAACGGAAGCATTACATGTCTGAGTATAGACAACCACAAAAGAAAAAGGCTAAGAAGCCTGACTATCTACAAGTCCCTCCCAAGGGTACAAGATCGTAGCTGAGGTGCAAGCTACTCGTCGAAGTCCAAGTAAACTAGTAAGACCGAAGTCTCCGCTGCAAAAACATAAATAAAGCAACGTGAGTACAAAGGTACTCAGCAAGACTTACATCAGATCCTATCATACATGCATTAGTATCAAGGAGGCGGTGTGGGGTTCAGTTGCAGCAAGCCAGCTTTGACTCAGTGGCTAACCTCTACTACGACTGCTGGTAACTCTTTTGAGGTGGCGCACACGAGTCCACTAATCACCACATCAATACTCTACTATGGATTCATTCCCGTCTCCCTATGGGAGGCCATCCATAGCACTCACACTTGTCTTGAGCATTTTAGAGTATCCACTTTAAGTTGTCTATGTACCACGTAAGCATCCAAGAAGTCCATAACCAAGGACACGGCTATTCGAATAGATCATGATAACCCTGCAGGGGTGTACTTCTTCACACACGCTCTCACCACTTATCACCATGTACACGTCATGTATCTTGGCAACCTTCAAGCGGAAGCCTGGCGAGGGTGTCGGCCACGACCTGACTAACCACACAAGACTCTAGTCCAGGTTTATCGCCTATTCGGGTTCCATCCGCAAGGAGATCCGGCCGGGGTGTCGCTCACGGCCCCAAACGATGTGTGCAGGGTTCCCAAGCCCACCTCGCCGGATGGATCTACGCTTGGTACACGGTGCCACTTGTGCCTAGTCTGTCCCAAGCCCACATGGCCGGGTGCCACTTGGTAGACTACTAACACTACCTACAAACACCAGAAACTATTTGCAACTCCTGGACAAAGATCAAGTTGGCTAATAAGTCGAGAGGGGCACTTAAGCATTCCAATGTGTGGTAGTAGCTAGTCATTGGACAACATACATGGAACTCAGTGCTTAAGAACGGTTCTAGTGAGACAACCCACCATGTACTCCTACATGGCCTCTCACCGCTACCTTTACCAAATCGTGTTCACACACTTAACTCTCAGCACCAGAACATACCGTAACATTCCAATTCATTCCCGATGAATCAGACCTGACATACTCTAAGCATAGCAGGCAATGCATGGTAGGAACACAACATGGCTCAATCAACTCCTACACATGCTAGTGGGTTTTAACTATTTACTGTGGCAATGACAAGTCATGCAGAGGAAAGGGTTCAACTACCGCAGCACAAATTAGAAGTTGAATCGTTGTTGTCCTAATGCAATAAATGAGAGCAGGAGCGAGAGAGTAGGATTGTATCGAAATGAACAAGGGGGTTTGCTTGCCTGGTAGATCAACAGGGGGGCACTGCTCCTCTGACAGGTACTCTGGATCGGTCTCCAGAGCAAGACCTATCAAGAAGGAACGGTGTCGATAATCAAACACAAGCATATGCAACAACATGATGCATGATCATGGCATGAATATGTGATGCTGATTGAGCTAATGCAACTAGCTTTTATTTGGATGAAATCCATTTGAACCAAAGATTCAAATGCATCTCCAAAATAAGCTCTTTATATAAGCCATTTTAGTGTTTCACTTATACAGTAGGTATAAGTTGGTTTGACATGCATGAAACTGGTACAGATGGATAGATTGATTTTTCTGATAATTTTTCATATATAAATTATTTCAATCTGAGCTACGGTTGAACTTCTATGAATTTTTGAAGTTTATATCATTTTCTGGAATTTCCTAATTTATTTTAATACCAGAAAATGATATATTGCGTCAGCACAGTGTCATGCTTACATCAGCAGGTCAATGGCGCTGACCAAGTCAAACCTGACGTGTGGGGTCCACACGTTAGTGACTCAGTTAGTTAACAGGGGGTTTATTTAGTCTAATTAGGATTAGTGGGCACCGGGCCCACTGGTCAGCGACTAACTAGCTAACTAACCTAGGTTAATTAGTGTTAGACTAATACTAACTAAAATGTCAGGGGGTGGCCCATGCGTTAGTGACACAAGGGGAAGGTCAAACCCCGGTCAGCGGGGTCAAACCCGCCGGCGACTCGACGCCGGCAAGGCCAGACGCGGCGGAGGGCGTCGGAAACCGCCTTCCGGTGACCAAACGCGCGGCGGAGACCACAGAGGCGAAGCCCGCGCTCGTCCACACTGATCGGAGCAAGTGTGAGAGGCGGGGGCGACCGGAGCTCGCCGGAGCGAAGCTCGGCGCGGTGGCCGGAGTTCAGCTTCGAGCGGGAGCGGGCTGCGGGGCACGGGGAGGCCACCCGAGGGGATCTGTGGCGCCCTCGTGGCACCAGGAGCAGGGTGAGGTGCTCGGGCGCCACTAACGCAAGCTAAAATGACGACGGCGCCATGGTCGCCGGCGATGAGCTCACGGGCACTTGCGGGCGATGCTACGGTGCAGAATCGAGCACGAGGAAGGAGGGGAAACAGAGGAGAGCTCACGACGGTTATGCGGGCATGCTCGACGGGCTCGGGGAAGGCGAACAGCGTTAGGGCGTTGAAGGCGATCTCCGGCGGCCAGAGGTGAAGACGATGGCGATGGCGGCTCTCGAGGGCTTCCCGCGTCACGTGGCTCGACGGGGAGGTAGAAGGAGATGTGGCGGAGCTCATGGACTCTACCGAGGGGCGAGGGGACGGCTCTGGCGACAACTACGGCGAACGGCGGCGAGGATGGCGCTCGGCCATGGCTGCGGCAAGCGAGGGAGAAGGCGAGGGGAGAAGTGAGGAGGTCGACCAGATCGGGACGGCACCCGCGACGTCGCCCAGCGCGTCGCGCTGGCAGGGGAGAGGGCAGGCAGGCTGGTGGCGTGGCGGCACGGTGGTGCGCGCGCGTCGGCCACACGCCTGTCCGACTGGCGCGAGGACAACGACGACTCGCACTGGGCCAGTGGGCCGGCTGGGCTGCACAGTGCTAGGTAGGTCGTCCCAGGTAAGCTTTCTCCACTTTCGTTTTCTATTTTCTGACATTTGTTTCTGCTTAAAAATAATACTAAACTAATTTATTTTCTTATGCCAATTTTTGTAGGAGCTAATGGTATTATTCCGGAGCTCCTCAACAACTAGCATAAGTTTTGGACATATATTATATATATAACATATATATATCCAAAGAAAATAATTATGCATTAATTCCAAATGGCCAAAATAAGTATTTATGAGCTCCTAAAAATATTTGTTAGAATTTTACCTCTGACCAATATTTTTAGAGAGCAACATGAACATTTTCTCGGACCTTTTTGGAGCAATTTTTATCTGGGTCATTTCCTGAAATAATTTATGAGGGTTTCACAAATCCCCATTTCAAATTTAAATGAAATTTAAACATGATGCACACATGAAGGGCTAGCCTAGGTCATACCAGAACTAGGGATGTGACAACTCGCCCCCACTCGAAAAAATCTCGTCCCGAGATTTAGGAGTTGGCGGAAAGAAAGCGGGGTACTCAAGTCGAAGACGATCTTCACGCTCCCAGGTAGCTTCTCTCTCGGAATGATGAGACCACTGAACCTTGAGAAACTTGATGTTATGACATTGGGTGACACGCTCTGCTTGATCAAGGATGCAAACAGGGTACTCTCGATATGTGAGGTTATCTTGGAGATCAAGCGTTTCGTGGTCCACTCCGCGGATGGGATCCGAGAAGCAACGCCTGAGTTGAGAGACGTGGAAGACATCATGAACTCGAGAAATATGTGGGGGTAGTTCCAACTGGTAGGCAACCGCTCCTCGTTTAGCGAGAATGAGAAAGGGACCAATATAACAAGGAGCCAACTTGCCCTTGATACCGAAATGATGGGTACCCTTCAAAGGGGTAACCCGAAGGTAAGCCTTGTCGCCAACTTCATAAGCCACTTCCTTATGATGATGGTCATACTAGCTCTTTTGACGAGATTGGGCTGTTTTCAAATTCTCACGAATGATGCAAACTTTCTCTTCTGCCTCCTGGATCATATCCGGTCCAAAGAATTGTCTTTCACTGGTTTCTGACTAGTTCAAAGGTGTTCGACATCTTCGTCCATACAGAACCTCAAAAGGAGCTTTCTTGAGGCTGGATTGGTAGCTGTTGTTATAAGCAAACTCGGCGAAGGGAAGACACTTCTCCCAATCCATACCGAATGAGATAACACAAGCCCTAAGCATGTCTTTGAGAATTTGGTTGACCCTTTCCACCTGACCACTTGATTGAGGGTGGAAAGGGGCACTGAAGGAAAGATGGGTGCCCATGGCAGTTTGGAAACTCTCCCAGAAATGAGAAGTGAAGAGACTACCATGGTCTGAATTGATCTCTAGTGGGACACCATGAAGTGAAACTATTCGAGAAATATATAAGTCAGCGAGCTGACTAGCAGTGATACTCTCTCGAACAGGTAGGAAGTGAGCCACTTTGGAAAGACGATCAATGACTACGAAGATAGCGTTATTCCCTCTCTTGGTCCTGGGAAGGCCGGTGATGAAGTCCATACCAACTTTGTCCCATTTCCACTCAGGAATAGCTAAAGGCTGAAGGGTGCCAGCAGGTCTCTGATGTTCTGCTTTAACGCGATGACAAACATCACAGTTAGCAATGAACTCAGTGATTTCTCTCTTCATCCTAGTCCACCAGAACCCCTGGCGTAGGTCCTGATACATCTTAGTGCTACCGGGATGAATCATGGGAGGATATTCATGAGCCTCCTTAAGAATCAGTTGTCGCAGATGTTGATTCTTAGGAACCACCAAGCGATTCTCAAAGAAAACAACACCTCGATCATCCATAGAGAAACATCCACCAACTCCCTTCTTAACGTTTCTCTTGATGCGGATAACACCCCTATCAAACTTCTGATCAGTAATGATCTGATCCTCAAGGGTAGGTGTCGTGGAATTGTCACGGCAGATGTCCTTAGTGTCAGGACTTAGTCGTGAGGCCAACGCATCTATGTGGTAGCTTGAGAGGGTTTGAGTGGGACGAGACACACGATGTTTTACCCAGGTTCGGCCCCTCACGGTGGAGGTAAAAGCCTACATCCTGCTTCATTGATATTGATGATGATGATCACAGTTACAAGAGTGCTCTATCTCGAGAGCTATTGTCTAAACCTAACTTGTCCAACTTGTGGAACTTGTGAATATTGTCCCTTTTGGGGAGCCCTGCCCCTCCTTATATATGTTGGAGGGGCGGGTTACATGTAGAGTCCTATTAGGATTAGGACTAGTCTATCTCTAATACAAACCGGATACAAGTCCAGGTCTTAACTCCTTGTAAGATAAATGTTCCTCATGCCTTTCCTCTTAAACCGGCCCACCATTAACATAAACCGGCCTTCTGGGCCTTGGGCCTTGTCATTCATCTGACCCGTCCGCCAGGTCACAAGTGTGTCATAACGTTCCGGCGGGTTGCTTGTAAACCGCCAGGTCAGGGCAGGTCGCCAGTGAATCGCCAAGTGTAAACCGGGTCTCAAGTAAACCGCCAAGTCCAGCCAGGTCACCAATGAGTCTTCAGGCTCGTGAATCGTCATACCAGTGAACCGCCAGACACATAAATCGCCAATCCTCTGGCGGTTTACCAATGAAACGCCTAGTCCGGCCGAGTTATACTTCCGGCCGGTTTACGCCGCGGGGTATATCCCCGACATTAGCCCCCAAGTTTAGCTTGGATTTATCCATGGTAAACGTATGCTGCAAAATAAACACAAGAACAAATTTGACAGGTTATGCTCCGGGTTAAGAATTCTTGTAAACCGGTACCTGATGATCCTTAAGTCCTTGTTATTTCCTCCTTCTAGAAAATCCGGGTTAACAAGCCAGCTTCATACTCAATTTGTTGACATTGGTTTCTCACAGAGAAACATTGTGAAGAATAATCCACTTGAGTCGGCTTCCAAAGCGCTAGTTTAAGAAATATGGGTCTTGAAATACTTATCTGATATTCAGCCGGTTTGAAGATGTAAAACTTGCCGGTTTAATATTACCAAACTAGCCGGTTTATAAATATTGATGGCACCGGGTCATAATTGTTGTCGACACCGGGTCATGTAATTGATCTTCCTGATTTGCTCAAAACCGATAAAATGAAGATGTTCCTCCTTTATATGCATAATACATGTAGCCCCCAAGTCTTAAGAGGAGAACATAGTGATAACTTAAGACTTGCTCCAATAAGTGTTTCAACCTTGAAGAAATCCGGTTTGTTCATCTCAATCATATAAATTGAATACTCCATATATGTAGCCCCCAAGTACTGGGTTGTCATGCTTGCAGCAACCTAGGACTTGTAATTGCTTATAAAAACGTCAATCAGTGTAACCCCCAAGGGCCGGGTCATTATGCAATAATGAGCAGGGATTTTAGCAGTGATGTGTAGCCCCCAAGGGCCGGCTTAGTAAGATAATACTGAATCGGGACTTGATATATACTTCAATGAAAATAACATCTTATAATGTAGCTTCCATCGTAGGGCTTGAACCCACGTCCACAAGGTTAAGAGTTTTGTGCTTTACCAACTGAGCAATGGATCCTTCAATATTATGGACGAAAACTTGTGTACCTTGAATTGTTGGCAGGAGCAATTGGTAGCCCCCAAGGGCCGGATCATTATAATATGATGAGTCGGGTCTTCAATAAGACTAGTAAAAAATGACTTTGCATTAGCCCCCAAGTGTCATGATGCATGCTTGCAGCAACATGAGACTTGCATGTAATCTCAATTTTGAATAATGTAGCCCCCAAGTGTCGAGTTGTAAGCCTGCAGCGACTCGGGACTATTCCTTCCATGGCAAAATAAATCATATTCATCGACAAAATAATATCCATTGCGCTAAAGAGACTTTGAAAAACCTCAATCATAATATTAATAACCATAATAAAAATCCAGCCATGTTGGCTATTCAAGATAATATAATCCGGTATGAAAATCTTATTCATCCAATATCATAATGAAAATTCAGCCAAGTTTGGCTATTTGAATAATATAACCCAATCATTTATAAGCGCATGATTCCAATGGCGCAATCCAAATATATACTGGCGACTTATAGTCGAAAGCCAGGCCGGTTTAATAAACACCGGATAATTTATCATCATACTGGCGACATATAGTCGAAAGCCAGGCCGGTTTAATAAACACCGGATAATTTATCGTCATACTTTATTCAACCTGTTTCTGCATACAACAAGTTTAAAGTGTCCTGGCGGTTTACCGCCGGACGGGTCATAACGCCCAACATATAACCCGGGTTTATAACCAAGGCTGCACTTAAGAATAATCAAATATGAAATAGATCATACCTGTGACATTGAATCACATTGTTGGTTTTACCAACTTTTTGTAGTAAAGGTGATAACCCCAATCTTGAGTACTGATAACTCCTTCCATATTGTGCCGGTTTATGATAAAACCATGCCGGGTTGTGATAAACACCGGTTTACTCCATAATAGGATGGTAACAGAAAATCAAACCGGGCAGATAGTCTCCGGATTAAGATTTGACCGTGTTCCGTCAATTTGTAATTGACAGTTTGAACTGGTTTAAAACTTTGTCGGTTTAAAAATGCAACAAAAATAAAAGAAACAGTTATGAAGGAAAATATTGAAGCAAAGGCAATGATAAAACCATTTGCAAAAAGAGGCTTATTGAGCCGATCAGATGGTGTTACCATGGTCGGACACGACCAAGCTCCCCAATGGTGTAGCTATGGTTCAAGTCAGCCAGGTTCCCAAATGAAACCGTGGCATTATGCCGATCAAGAGGCGGGGCAATGGTTCGGGTTCGACCAAGCCCCCAAGTGATTCTATGGCCTTAGGCCGATCAAGAGGCGTGACTGGTTTAGACTTGACCATGTCCCCAAGTGATCTGGTGGCTTTCGCCTATCAAAAGGTGTTGCATTGGTTCGGACATGACCAAGCCCCCAAGTGATGTTTATAAAAATTTCAAGGGGTAAACCGGAGGCCGCTTTAAGACAGAACAACTCCGTGTAACCACGCATGATGTAAAAGAACAGAGACCCCGCTTTATGAAGCAGAAGCCCCCATGTGATCAATAATATGTCAGGCCAGTAAGGCGGGATACCCATGTTTGAACCACGCATCATGGCAGCATGCCCTCTTTGGCAATTTTTAACTTTTCGCAAGAGATAAATTCTTCTTGAACCGGGATCTTGAACCGGATATTGAGAGCTTCAAAGCTTTGTGGGAGATATCTTTCCCTTGAACCGGATTTTAAACCGGAATCTTCATTTTCAGCCGGAAATTTTCTGACGGCCTTTAAACTCAAACTTGCGAGAAGTTAATTCCCTTTTGAACCAGACATTGTTAAACCGGATTTGAGCGCTTCAGAGCTTTGTGGGAAAATAGATTTTTCTTGAACCGGATTATAAACCGGATATTGAGAGCTTCAGTGAGACTGACTTCCCTTGAGCCGGATTTTAAACCGGAGTCATTTCTGATGACTCGAAACTTCTTCATTGAGCCGGGATTTTATAACTGTCATATACTTCCTAAGCCGGCAATTTCCCGACGGCCTTTAAACTTTCATCAATATAACAGTAGCCTCCGGGACCGGGTTATCCTTCCCTCCATCGTCCTGGGGTTCTTAAATTTGCTGAAACTGGCAAGATTTGCTGAGTCATGTCATCGTAGCCCCCGAGCCTCAAAGGTGACTCAAGGAGTTGGCTTGAGACTCTCCATATTTGACCGTGATATAAACCGGCATAACTTGTATATCATTGATGTTGATAGCACGATGTGAATCCACAGAAGGTTGAGGTGACTGCGGTGGGTTATAAATGATCCCGTATGAGCCGTGTTAGCAACTCGGCCAATGGTTCCTTCCAACTGGCGATTAAGTTAACCAAACTGTAGTGGCGGCGACTTGTGCGCCTGCCCATTGAGCCATCCAGTGCAGACGGCGGTTGATAGTATATGATAGTTTGCCTCCATTTTGTTGAAAGAAAAAACCGGGCTACCCAAGCTATGACTTGCTCATACTCAATAAACAACTCATGTATACAGGTGCGGCTCGGTATATTGATGTAGACCAGGCCGCGAGAGATGGACGACAAAGACGCTGTGTAATATGGCATGGGCGAACACTGGGCAGGATGTTGCCAGCGCGCGCTCCGTACCCATGGTATGAGCCACTTTTGTCGTGACTAATTATCCTGCATAAAAGGTATTGCAGGCGAGAGTAATTGTTCTCGAAATCATAAAAATGTATCAATAAAAAATTGACTGGATGGATTTAACCTGATATGTTAGGCCAGAAATTATCCACCGTAGAGTTGATGATCACCACGGGCAAGTCGGCCGCGGGAGTAGACGAATGAACCGGCCGCGGCGTTGTAAGCCGGTGTGGACGGGCGAGTCAGTTGCAGGCACGGCAAGCCGCGCGGACGGGCAAATCAACCGCGTCATGTTGATATAGCGGGGCGGCGATTGGCACATGTACCCGTCGAGCAGCACGGCATAGACGAGCGCTAGTGAAAAAATAATGCTGGCGCATGCCCCTTTGCCACATCTTTGTAATGAATAATGGTGCTGCGAAAAAATACCACATACCGGAGTAATTGTTCTTTGATGAAAGACAATTATATTTAAAAATAAGATTGGATGGATATCACCTAGTTTTTTATTGGTTGTGCAACTGGCGAGCAGCACCATGCTTGTTTGTCTGCGCGCATCAACTGATATTATATAGTCTGATGCTTTACGTGGGGTGACCCTCCTCTTCTCCTTTCCTTTTCTTTGTCTTCATGTGATGAAGAAATAGCAGTATCTTTTGATCTCCTCGTATAAGTAGTACTAGTAGCAATACATTTTGTAATACCAATTCTTTGCAGTATGTCTTCAGGCGCACCATCATAGGAGCCTTTTGGCCAGTCAACGTACGCGCGGGGACGCATCCAAAAAGAATCAGGTGCCGCAAACCGACAGTTAGACAGGGCAAACTATCAGTGGCCAGCGCAGTGGGGACAGCGGGTCAATCCTTGAAGTATGCCTGTAATGGAGCCTGGAAACGGTGGCTCAAAGCGGAACGATAGTGGAGAAGCGGAGAGCCGGCTTAATGACTCAGCAAAAGCTGCAGCGGTTTATGGAGGCATATTCCAGCGGCAACCGTGGCGGCTCGGACAAGAGGGGCGGCCGCAGAGGCGCGTGGTGGCGCGGCCGGTTTCGACGGAGACATCCACGAGGCCAGGCAGCTTGAGGTGCCGCCGTGCGAGTCAGGGCGGAGGCAGTGACTCATGGGTCTGGCGATTTGGTGCCAGGTCGGCGAGGCACACCTCCACAGAAGACGCAGCAGACGAACCGACGAGCAGCCGGTCAACGCGCGGTCGTGCCGGAGGAAACATCAGCGCGGAGGGCTGTAGATACAAAGGCGCTGCTACGCAGCAGTCAACGGGATCAGCAGCAACGAGCCTGTACCAGTGGCCGACCGGGCGGTCCGAGGGCGAAACCGACAATGCGGCGTTGGCGGCGACGCGGCCGGTTTAACAGGAACTAAACCAGTGGAGGCAACTCTCGGCGAAATCCAGGCCGACATTGACTCGGACGGGAGCAACTCTGCAGAGGTGGTTCAGGAGCAGCGAGACTCGAAGTGCGGCAAGGTCGCGAAGCGGCCACCACGGCGACTTGAGCGGGTAGGGAGGCAGAGGCAGCAAGTGACTCGGACGGCATGGCTGAGGCAGTGCTGACTCCGAACAGGCTGTTCATCACGGAGATGAACGAGTACAGCGGCCTGCGCGGCAATGGAGGCGAGGTGACTTGGCGTGGCCGCTAGGGCGGACTCAGGCGGGCCATACACCACGGCAGCGACAGAAACCGATTGCAGAGGCGGAAGCCGCGGAGGCAAGGACAATTCAGAGTCCGGGTCATGGCAGTTTTCCTTTCCTGGATCGGGAACGTGATTGCTTTTGGTCTTTTTCTCTTCTACCTTGTTTTGATTCATCACACATAAGGCTAATCAATTTCCAAAGTGTTCGATCCCTCGTCTGATCTGATAACTCGATCGGAAATTTGACCTTGTATGTATCGGCGATTTACACCCATCAGATCCGATGAATCCTTGCTGAATCAAACGGAGACTCCCCCCTTTTGGGATTTAGCAAACTTGACGTTTGATATGAATCTTCCACGCCGGCTCTAATTGAACCGGAAACTTGCAAACTTCTCGAACCCTAGAAAAGATCCCTTCAATAACTCCACACCACCGTGCGCGAGCCCCACGGTGGGCGCCAACTGTCGTGGAATTGTCACAGCAGATGTCCTTAGTGTCAGGACTTAGTCGCGAGGCCAACGCATCTATGTGGTAGCTTGAGAGGGGTTGAGTGGGACGAGACACGCGATGTTTTACCCAAGTTCGGCCCCTCACGGTGGAGGTAAAAGCCTACATCCTGCTTCATTGATATTGATGATGATGATCACGGTTACAAGAGTGCTCTATCTCGAGAGCTATTGTCTAAACCTAACTTGTCCAACTTGTGGAACTTGTGAATCTTGTCCCTTTTGGGGAGCCCTGCCCCTCCTTATATATGTTGGAGGGGCGGGTTACATGTAGAGTCCTATTAGGATTAGGACTAGTCTATCTCTAATACAAACCGGATACAAGTCCAGGTCTTAACTCCTTGTAAGATAAATGTTCCTCATGCCTTTTCTCTTAAACCGGCCCACCATTAACATAAACCGGCCTTCTGGGCCTTGGGCCTTGTCATTCATCTGACCCGTCCGCAGGGTCACAAGTGTGTCATAACATTCCGGCGGGTTGCTTGTAAACCGCCAGGTCAGGGCAGGTCGCCAGTGAATCGCCAAGTGTAAATCGGGTCTCAAGTAAACCGCCAAGTCCAGCCGGGTCACCAATGAGTCTTCAGGCTCATGAATCGTCATACCAATGAACCGCCAGACACGTAAATCGCCAATCCTCTGGCAGTTTACCAATGAAACGCCTAGTCCGGCCGGGTTATACTTCCGGTCGGTTTACGCCGCGGGGTATATCCCCGACAGTAGGTTTCGCCACCAAGGTAGAAAGGAATCTGTGAGGAGCAATGTGAAGGTTAAGCTTACATAATTCCTCATGGAGAAGTGGCTGGCTCTGCTGCAACATGAGATTGTTGCAATAGGACTTACGACTTAGCGCATCAGCCATGGCATTCCCCTTGCCTGGGGTGTAGGTAATTCCTAAGTCGTAATCTGAGATCAACTCCAACCAACGTCTTTGCCTAAGGTTCAAATCTGGTTGGGTGAAGATATACTTGAGACTCTGGTGATCGGTGTAAATCTCGCAACGTTTACCAAGGAGGTAATGTCGCCAGGTCTTAAGTGCATAGACTACGGCTGCAAGCTCTAGATCATCTGTAGGATAATTCTCCTCATGTGGATGCAATTGTCGAGATGCATAGGCAATCACATGACGATCCTGCATAAGGATGCAACCTAGTCCCTGTCGTGAGGCATCACAATAGATAATAAAGTCCTTAGTGAAATCCGGTGGCATAAGTATTGGAGCAGAAGTCAGGCGTCTTTTTAGTTCCTGAAAACTGTGCTCACACTGTGGGGACCACTCAAACTTTTTATCTTTCTTGAGAAGTTCCGTGAGAGGTTTGGCCACTTTGGAGAAGTTCTCAACGAAGCGGCGACAATAACTGGCTAGGCCAAGGAAACTCCTAACTTGCTTAACCGTTTCAGGCGGAGTCCAATCAAGAACGGCCTGAACTCTCTTGGGATTGACAGCAATGCCCTTACCAGAGATTACGTGGCCAAGATAGGTCACTTCTGGCAACCAAAATTCGCACTTGGAGAACTTGGCATAAAGGCGGTGTTCTCTGAGTTTTTCTAACACAAGTCTAAGATGTTCGACATGCTCTTCCTCATTCTTTGAGTAAATAAGTGAAGGAAATATGCCCTAGAGGCAATAATAAAGTTATTATTTATTCCTTATATCATGATAAATGTTTATTATTCATGCTAGAATTGCATTATCCGGAAACATGATACATGTGTGAATACATAGACAAACAGAGCGTCACTAGTATGCCTCTACTTGACTAGCTCGTTAATCAAAGATGGTTATGTTTCCTAGCCATTTACAAAGAGTTGTCATTTGATTAATGGGATCACATCATTAGCAGAATGATGTGATTGACTTGACCCATTCCGTTAGCTTAGCACTTGATCGTTTAGTTTGTTGCTATTGCTTTCTTCATGACTTATACGTGTTCCTATGACTATGAGATTATGCAACTCTCGTTTACCGGAGGAACACTTTGTGTGCTACCAAGCGTCACAACGTAACTGGGTGATTATAAAGGTGCTCTACAGGTGTCTCCGAAGGTACTTGTTGGGTTGGCGTATTTCGAGATTAGGATTTGTCACTCCGATTGTCGGAGAGGTATCTCTGGGCCCACTCGGTAATACACATCACTTAAGCCTTACAAGCATTGCAACTAGTGAGTTAGTTGCGGGATGATGTGTTACGGAATGAGTTAAAGAGACTTGCCGGTAACGATATTGAACTAGGTATTGAGATACCGACGATCGAATCTCGGGCAAGTAACATACCGATGACAAAGGGAACAAACATATGTTGTTATGCGGTCTGACCGATAAAGATCTTCGTAGAATATGTAGGAGCCAATATGAGCATCCAGGTTCCGCTATTGGTTATTGACCGGAGACATGTCTCGGTCATGTCTACATTGTTCTCGAACACGTAGGGTCCGCACGCTTAACGTTACGATGACAGTTTCATTATGAGTTTATATATTTTGATGTACCGAAGGTTGTTCGGAGTCCCGGATGTGATCACAGACTTGACGAGGAGTCTCGAAATGGTCGAGACATAAAGATCGATATATTGGACGACTATATTTGGACACCGGAAAGGTTCCGGGTGAGATTGGGACAATACTGGATCACCGGGAGGTTATCAGAACCCCCGGGGAGGTATATGGGCCTTATTGGGCCTTAGTGGAAAGGAGGGGAAAGGAGCAAGGGAGGGGGCGCCCCCCAAGCCCAATCCGAATTGGGAGGGGGGGCCGGCCCCCCTTTCCTTCCTCCCTCCTTCCTCTTCCTTCCCTCTCCTACTCCTAATAGGAAAAAGGGGAGTCCTACTCCCTGTGGGAGTTGGACTCCCCCTTAGGGCGCGCCACCCTCCTTGGCCGGCCCCCTCCTCCACTCCTTTATATACGGGGGCAGGGGGCACCCCATAGACACAACAATTGATCATTGATCTCTTAGCCGTGTGCGGTACCCCCCTCCACCATAATCCTCGATAATATTGTAGCGGTGCTTAGGCAAAGCCCTGCGACGGTAGAACATCAAGATCGTCACCACGCCGTCATGCTGACGGAACTCATCCCCGACACTTTGCTAGATCGGAGTCCTGGGATCGTCATTGAGCTGAACGTGTGCTAGAACTCGAAGGTGCCGTAGTTTCGGTGCTTGATCGGTCGGGCCGTGAAGACGTACGACTACATCAACCGCGTTGTGCTAACACTTCCGCTTCCGGTCTACGAGGGTACGTAGACAACACTCTCCCCTCTCGTTGCTATGCATCACCATGATCTTGCATGTGCGTAGGATTTTTTTTGAAATTACTACATTCCCCAACAGTGGCATCTGAGCCTAGGTTTTATGCGTTGATGTTATGCACGAGTAGAACACAAGTGAGTTGTGGGCGATATAAGTCATACTGCTTACTAGCATGTCATACTTTGGTTCGGCGGTATTGTTGGATGAAGCGGCCCGGACCGACATTATGCGTACGCTTACGCGAGACTGGTTCTACCGACGTGCTTTGCACACAGGTGGCTGGCGGGTGTCAGTTTCTCCAACTTTAGTTGAACCGAGTGTGTCTACGCCCGGTCCTTGCGAAGGTTAAAACAGCACCAACGTGACAAACTATCGTTGTGGTTTTGTTGCGTAGGGAAGAACGGTTCTTGCTAAGCCCGTAGCAGCCATGTAAAACTTGCAACAACAAAGTAGAGGACGTCTAACTTGTTTTTGCAGGGCATGTTGTGATGTGATATGGTCAAGACATGATGCTAAATTTTATTGTATGAGATGATCATGTTTTGTAACCAAGTTATCGGCAACTGGCGGGAGCCATATGGTTGTCGCTTTATTGTATGCAATGCAATCGCGTTGTAATGCTTTACTTTATCACTAAGCGGTAGCGATAGTCGTGGAAGCATAAGATTGGCGAGACAACAACGATGCTACGATGGAGATCAAGGTGTCGCGCCGGTGACGATGGTGATCATGATGGTACTTCGGAGATGGAGATCACAAGTACAAGATGATGATGACCATATCATATCACTTATATTGATTGCATGTGATGTTTATCTTTTATGCATCTTATCTTGCTTTGATTGACGGTAGCATTATAAGATGATCTCTCACTAAATTTCAAGATAAAAAGTGTTCTCCCTGAGTATGCACCATTGCCAAAGTTCGTCGTGCCCAGACACCACGTGATGATCGGGTGTGATAAGCTCTACGTCCATCTACAATGGGTGCAAGCCAGTTTTGCACACGCAGAATACTCAGGTTAAACTTGACGGGCCTAGCATATGCAGATATGGCCTCGGAACACTGAGACCGAAAGGTCGAGCGTGAATCATATCGTAGATATGATCAACATATTGATGTTCACCATTGAAAGCTGCTCCATTTCACGTGATGATCGGTTATGGTTTAGTTGATTTGGATCACGTGATCACTTAGAAGATTAGAGGGATGTATTTCTAAGTGGGAGTGCTTAAGTAATATGATTAATTGAACTTAAATTTATCATGAACTTAGTCCTGGTAGTATTAGCATATCTATGTTGTAGATCAATAGCTCGCGTTTAGCTCCCCTGTTTTATTTTTGATATGTTTACTAGAGAAAACTAAGTTGAAAGATGTTAGTAGCAATGATGCGGATTGGATCCGTGATCTGAGGTTTATCCTCATTGCTGCACAGAAGAATTATGTCCTTAATGCACTGCTAGGTGACAGACCTATTGCAGGAGCAGATGCAGACGTCATGAACGTTTGGCTAGCTCAATATGATGACTACTTGATAGTTTAGTGCACCATGCTTAACAGCTTAGAATCGGGACTTCAAAGACGTTTTGAACGTCATGGACCATATGAGATGTTCCAGGAGTTGAAGTTAATATTTCAAGCAAATACCCGAGTTGAGAGATATGAAGTCTCCAACAAGTTCTATAGCTAAAAGATGGAGGAGAATAGCTCAAGCAGTGGGCACGTGCTCAGATTGTCTGGGTACTACAATCGCTTGAATCAAGTGGGAGTTAATCTTCCAGATAAAATAGTGATTGACAGAATTCTCTAGTCACCATCACCAAGTTAGTAGAACTTCATGATGAACTATAATATGCCAGGGATAACGGAAACGATTCCCAAGCTCTTCGTGATGCTGAAATCGACTAAGGTAGAAATCAAGAAAAGCATCAAGTGTTGATGGTAAAACCACTAGTTTCAAGTAAAGGGACAAAGGGAAGAAAGGGGAACTTCAAGAAGAACGGCAAACAAGTTGTTGCTCAAGTGAAAAACCCAAGTTTGGACCTAAGTCTGAAACTGAGTGCTTCTACTGCAAAGGGACTGGTCACTAGAAGCGGAACTACCCCAAGTAATTGGCGGATAAGAAGGATGGCAAAGTGAACATAGGTATATTTGATATACATGTTATTGATGTGTACTTTACTAGTGTTTATAGCAACCCCTCAATATTTGATACTAGTTCAGTTGCTAAGAATAGTAACTCAAAATGGGAGTTGCAAAATGAACAGAGACTAGTTAAGGGTGAAGTGACGATGTGTATTGGAAATGGTTCCAAGATTGATATGATCATCATTGCACACTCCTTATACTTTCGGGATTAGTGTTGAACCTAAATAAGTGTTATTTGGTGTCTGCGTTGAGCATGAATATGATTTGATCATGTTTATTGCAATATGGTTATTCATTTAAGTAAGAGAATAAATTGTTGTTCTGTTTACATGAATAAAACCTTATATGGTTACACACCCAATGAAAATGGTTCGTTGGATCTCGATCGTAGTGATACACATATTCATAATATTGAAACCAAAAGATGCAAAGTTAATAATGATAGTGCAACTTATTTGTGGCACTGCTGTTTAGGTCATATTGGTGTAAAGCGCATGAAGAAAATCCATGCCGATGGGCTTTTGGAATCACTTGATTATGAATCAGTTGATGCTTGCGAACCATGCCTCATGGGCAAGATGATTAAGACTCCGTTCTCCGGAACAATGGAGTGAGCAACAGATTTGTTGGAAATCATACATACTGATGTATGTGGTCCGATGAATATTGAGGCTCGCGGCAGGTATCATTATTTTCTGATCTTCACAGATGATTTGAGCAGATATGAGTATATCTACTTGATGAAACATAAGTATGAAACATTTGAAAAGTTCAAAGAACTTCAGAGTGAAGTGGAAAATCATCGTGACAAGAAAATAAAGTTTCTACGATCTGATCGCATAGACAAATATTTGAGTTATGAGTTTGGTCTTCAATTAAAACAATGTGGAATAGTTTCACAAAATCATGCCACCTGGAACACCACAGCATAATGGTGTGTCCGAACGTCATAACCGTACTATTATTGGATATAGTGCAATCTGTGATGTTTCTTACCGATTAATCACTATAGTTTTGGGGTTATGCATTAGAGACATCTGCATTCACATTAAAAAGGGCACCATCTAAATCCGTTAAGACGACACCGTATGAACTATGGTTTGGCAAGAAACCTAAGCTGTCATTTCTTAAAGTTTGAGGTTGCAATGCTTATGTGAAAAAGTTTCAACCTGATAAGCTCTAACCCAAATCGGAGAAGTGCGTCTTCATAGGATACCCAAAAGAAAATGTTGGGTACACCTTCTATCACAGATCCGAAGGCAATATATTCGTTGCTTTGAATGGATCCTTTCTAGAAAAGGAGTTTCTCTCAAAAGAAGTGAGTGGGAGGAAAGTAGAACTTGATGACGTAACTGTACCTGCTCCCTTATTGGAAAGTAGTTCATCACAGAAATCTGTTCATGTGAATACTACACCGATTAGTGAGGAAGCTAATGATGATGATCATGTAACTTCAGATCAAGTTACTACCGAACCTCGTAGGTAAACCAGAGTGAGATCCGCACCAGAGTGGTACGGTAATCCTGTTCTGGAGGTCATGTTACTTGACCATGACGAGCCTACGAACTATGAGGAAGTGATGATGAGCCCAGATTCCGCGAAATGGCTTGAGGCCATGAAATCTGAGATGAGATCCATGTATGAGAACAAAGTATGGACTTTGATTGACTTGCCCAATGATCGGCGAGCCATTGAGATTAAATGGATCTTCAAGAGGAAGACAGATGCTGATAGTAGTGTTACCATCTACAAAGCTAGAATTGTCGCAAAAAGGTTTTCGACAAGTTCAAGGTGTTGACTACGATGAGAGTTTCTCACTCGTATCTATGCTTAAGTCTGTCCGAATCATGTTAGCAATTGCCGCATATTATGAAATCTGGCAAATGGATAAACAAAACTGCATTCCTTAATGGATTTATTAAAGAAGAGTTGTATATGATGCAACCAGAAGGTTTTGTCAATCCTAAAGGTACTAACAAAATATGCAAGCTCCAGCGATCCATCTATGGACTGGTGCAAGCATCTCGGAGTTGGAATATACGCTTTCATAAGTTGATCAAAGCATATATGCTACTGCGGCCCGAACCTGGGTAAATCGCCCGCGTGCTTCGCCTCGATCTGCTCTTTGCGCGACCTCCGCCCCCCGCCGAACCGAAAAGGGACCCGGTCCGCCGGTCCCATAGGTGCCCGTGGATCAGCAGCCCTGGCAACTCTGGCTCGCCGGGGGTGACATCTTGGCATTCGTAGCCCCCGACGTTCTTGCCGGGGCCCAGGTGCCGGCGCGCCCTTCTTCTCCTTTTCGTCTCCAGGTGGTCTGGCCAGGACGTGCGAGCCCTGCGAACGAAGGAAAAACAAAGGGACGGACACTCGACCTCTAAGCTAGGGGTTAGCCGCTGTTAGGGACTATCGACCCTAACCAAGGACGAGACTCAACCTAGCATGCATGCTATAACCCCGGGGTATGCAGCGCTTCATTCTCTGGTGCTCAGGGTCTGCGCCTGGCTCTGTACAAAGGATTACATGCAACAGCGGAAGACTTGTACAGAAAGGTGGTTGCCGGACGGGGTCCGACAACCGCGCCTTACGGGTAAAACTTACGAAGATGCTCGATGTTCCAGGAGTTGCTCACTGGGATGCCATCTTCGGTCTCAAGGCGGACAGCGCCAGGCCTTGTGACTCGTTTCACCCGGTAAGGGCCTTCCCACTTCGGCGTCAACTTGTTGGAATTCTTGGCCGACTGAACGCGCCGAAGAACAAGGTCGCCTTCCTCGAGACTCCTGGCATTGACTCTGCGGCTGTGGTAGCGGCGCAGAGCTTGCTGGTAGCGAGCAGCTCGCACAGCAGCCTGGAGACGATCTTCCTCAAGGAGCAGCGCGTCATCTTGCCGCAGCTGCTCTTGCTCAAGCTCATCGTAAGCGAGCACTCGAGGTGACCCGTATACGAGTTCCGTGGGGGTAACCGCCTCTGCTCCATAGACTAGAGCAAAGGGTGTCTGTCCAGTGGCTCGATTTGGCGTCGTTCTGATCGACCAAAGAACCACCGGTAGCTCCTCGATCCAGTTTCTTCCGCACTTGTGCAGCCTGTCGAAAGTTCTGGTCTTGAGCCCGCGCAGCACCTCGGCGTTCGCCCTCTCCGCTTGACCGTTGCTTTTTGGGTGAGCAACAGAAGCGAAGTAGACCTTGGTGCCGAGATCTTGGACGTACTGCATGAAGGCGTGGCTCGTAAATTGTGTGCCGTTGTCGGTGATTATCCGGTTAGGGATCCCGAAGCGGCAAACAATCGACCTGAAGAACTTGACGGCTGACTGTGCGGTCACCTTCCTCACTGGTTCCACTTCCGGCCACTTTGTGAACTTGTCGATTGCGACGTACAAGTACTCAAAGCCCCCGACAGCTTGGGGGAAGGGGCCGAGGATGTCGAGCCCCCAGACCGAAAATGGCCAGGATAAAGGGATCGTCTGGAGAGCTTGAGCTGGCTGGTGTATCTGCTTGGAATGGAACTGGCACGCTTCACACTTGGTTACTTGTGCAGTTGCATCCTGGAGGACTGTTGGCCAGAAGAATCCTTGCCGGAATGCTTTGCCGACAAGTGCTCTCGCGCCAATGTGGTGGCCAGATATGCCTCCGTGTATCTCTGCCAACAGCTTTTGTCCGTCTTCCCGGGGAATACACCTCAATTTCACACCGTTGAGTCTTCTTCTGTACAGTGTCTTGTCGACGAACTGGTACATACTTGACTGCCGGGCTACTCTTTCGGCTTCTTCTTGCTCTTCGGAAAGTTCTCCTGTCTGAAGGAAACGGACAATCTGCTGCGCCCATGTTGGAGCCTGTGGCTCGACAACAAGGACTAAAGGCAACTCTGCTGCCGCGGGAACATCCGCTTCTACAGCGAGAAGCTGTGTCTCCGCCGGAGCTTGACGTTCCCCGACAAGTTTGCCGGGAGCTTCAGCTTCAACGGAACAAACCCTGGGGCTTGCGGGAGCATCTTGCTCCCCGGCGCTCTTGGCGTTGATCTTGGAGATTGCTGCGGGAATATCCGCTTCTACAGCGAGAAGCTGTGTCTCTGCCGGAGCGTGACATTCCGCGACAAACTTGCCGGGAGCTTCTGCTTCAACGGAACAAACCCTGGGGTTTGCCAGAGCATCTTGCTCCTCAGCGCCTTCGGTGTTGATCTTGGGGACCTTCTTGGCGGCGGCTTCGGGAAGCTCTGCCGGCAGGTAGTCACCAGGAATCAACTTCCTCTTCTTGCTTTGTCCAGTTGATGGTGTTACGGACGGTTGGGTCAGCTTGAGCACAAAGGTCCGTGGTTCCACAGGTAGCTTAAGTGCGGCGCACTTTGACAGGCCATCAGCAAGGGCGTTCTGAGATCTCGGAACGTGCTCCATTTGTAGGCCGTCAAAGCGCTCTTCTAGCTTTCTCACTTCGTCGACGTAAGCTTCCATCAACGGACTCTGATAATTCTTGTTTACTTGGCGGACGACAAGCTGTGAGTCACCCCTGACAAGGAGCTTCTTGATCCCAAGGTCTGCCGCGATCCGGAGACCGGCAAGCAAGCCTTCGTACTCTGTAGTATTATTTGTTGCTTGCTCCTTGGGAAAGTGCATTTGGACTACGTACTTGGGGTGCTCTCCGGTGGGTGCGATAAGCAGCACACCAGCGCCGGCGCCTTGCAGCGAAAAGGCACCATCAAAGTACATCAGCCACTCTTTGCTTGCTTCTTTATCGGGGATGCTCGTCTCTGGAATTTCTTCATCTGGTGTTGGCGTCCATTCTGCTATAAATTCTGCCAATGCTCTGCTCTGGATAGTTGAAGTGCTTTCAAACGTGAGGCCAAAGCTTGACAGTTCCAGTGCCCACTCAGCAATCCTGCCTGTCGCTTCTGGATTCTGCAGTATCCTCTTCAGCGGAAAGCGAGTGACCACTGTGATCTCATGTGCTTGGAAGTAATGGCGCAGCTTTCTCGAGGCCATGAGAAGGCCGAAAAGCAGTTTCTGCACACCAGAGTACCTTGACCTAGCCCCCTGCAAGAGGGAACTGACAAAGTAAATTGGGCGCTGCACCATTTTCTTCCGTACCTCCTCGTGTATCAGCGCGGGTTCATCTTTGTCGGGACCAGAGCTTGTCGGGGAAGCCCCCTGCTTGTCGCTGGATGCGCTTGCCGCGGTTGCTGGCTCATCATCCGCCTCCCTCTCTGCCACTAACGCAGCACTAACCACTTGATTGGTTGCCGCTATGTACAGCAACAACTTCTCTTGTGGTTTAGGTGCGACAAGTATTGGAGGGGAGGACAGGTATCTCTTCAGGTCTTGCAGCGCAGCCTCCGCTTCCGGAGTCCATTTCATTGGACCTGCCTTTTTCAATGATTTGAAAAATGGCAGGGTGCGCTCAGCAGACCGAGAGATGAACCTGCTGAGAGCAGCCACGCAACCGGCAAGTTTCTGTACATCCTTGACGCGCTTCGGTGCTTCAATCTGCTCAATGGCCTTGATCTTGTCGGGATTGGCTTCAATCCCCCGCTGAACGGGCACCTATGGGACGGGCAGACCGGGTCCCTTTTCGGTTCGGCGGGGGGCGGAGGTCGCGCAAAGAGCAGATCGAGGCGAAGCACACGGGCGATTTACCCAGGTTTGGGCCGCACGGATGCGTAAAACCCTACTCCTGCTTTGTGGATTGGTATTGATTTCTAGCTCAGGAGCGCGGGGTGCTATAGTACACACCGGCGGCAAGCAGGATCGAGCGTGAGTGTGCGGAATTGCTGAACCCCCTTCTACGTTGCCCCGGGCCTCCTTTTATATGCTCAAGGGGTTACCGACATAGGGCAACGGAGGGCAAAAGTGGAAAAGGGGTGGTAGGCACAGCTAGGGGCAGTAGTAGGCACAGCTAGCTGCTACAGTGTTATCATACCTAACCCTGACGGCAGGGGACAAGGGCATTAAATGTGCGTCTGTGTCGCCTAGACAGCACCGAAAGGGACCGCTAGGGACGCCACCGTCTTGCCACGATGGTTGTCTTGTCAGCGCCTGCGTGCCACCGCACGCCCCTAGCTGCACAGCCTCCTGCCACGTGCGCTTGGGAGGGGCCCCAGAGCGACACGTGGGTGGATGTGCTGGAGCGCGGGCGTGGAGTGGGGGCTTGCCGCGGCAAGCGCCTTGCCGCGGCCGTCGACTTGTCGCTTCTGGGAGCTTGTCGCTCACCGGGCCTTGTCGGGGCGCGTAGCGCGCCGCGGAAAGTTCCTTGGAATGCCTTGGATGGCCTTCCCGGCAAGCGCCTCTTGCCGGGGCCTTGGGACGCTTCTGATGGCCTTCCCGGCAAGCTCCTCTTGCCGGGGTCTTGCCTTCTTCCCGGCAAGCTCCTCTTGCTGGGGTCTTGTCTTGAGTATTTTGTTCTTGAATGGTCTTCAGAGGAACCTCAGAAGGTCTTGGCGGCCACCCGGCAAGCCTTGCCGCGAGATGCTGCGACTGCCCGTGCACAAGTTCGGGGTACTAAGGGTACCCCTACTTTAGTACACCGACAGGAGCCCCCGGGCTTGGGCCAGACACGGTGCCGAGCGCTGTTGGGCCAGGCCCAGAACAGTGCACGGGCACGCGTGGCCTGGGTCACGCCGTATATCTCTCCGCTTCCATCGCGCACGCCCGGAACGGCACGCGTCAAACGCGGCGTCGTGGGTGACCGCGGGCGGCGCGTGCGGGGCTAAGCCCCGCGAGCATGCGTCAAGCCATGATGAAGGGGAACGGCCCACGCCCTCTTCTTCAAACGGAGGTAGGCGTGGGGGCGTGGCGCATTTACTGGACGGGGCCGGTGCGTGGTTTTCGAAGCGCCCACTCCCCGAGATTACGGGGTAGGGCGAGGTCGCCCCATCCGTCGCCTCAGTTTTGCATCCCCGCCACACGGCTCCCATGCACTTGGGATCGCGGACGGTGGGAGCGGGAACCTGGGCCGTTGCGGGCAGAGGTGGCGGGTCGGCCCGCCTCCCTGCTCTTCCCGTGCCTTGATTCGCTGAGCGGGGCGGCTGGGCTCCCACTTCGCTCCTTTATAAGGAGCGGGAAGGGAGCACCGAAGCCTGCACTCTCTCGTCTCCTCCTTTCTTCAGCTTCTGCTCCCCTTTCTCTCATTCGCCATGGAGAAAGGGAATCCTGGGCCTTCATCGGTGGCGGCGAGGGTCGCCGCCAGACAGCGCACCCTCCCCTCTTCCTCGCTCGTGGTGGCAGAGCCAGCCATAAGGGGAAGAGGGAGGGGGCGAGGTCGTGGACGAGGTCGAGGACGAGGTCGAGGCGCTCGGGGAAGAGGCGGACGGGGCGACGCGCCAGCTTCGCCCCCGCCGGCGGCTCCTCCCCCCGCGGCGGTCCATATAGGGGACAACCCTTGCGAGTTCTTCGTCAAGCTGTGCCGGGCGCCTCGTCGTCGCCTCTGGCTTCCAGCTCCGTTCGCGAGCGCGATGGAGTCGGACCCGCCCGAAACTCTGAGATTACACATGAGGGGCTGTGGGATCAGCGGCACGCGAGTCCGCGTGGTGTTCCCAGCCCCTAGTGTGATGTATCCCGATCGAGGGTGGAAGACGTTCGCCCGCATCCACAGCCTGATGGAGGGGTTCACCCTCCATTTTAAGCTGGTGGAGGGCGATCTCCTCTCCGTCAAGGTCTTCGGGTGCTTCGGCACCCGGGCGAAGTGCTGCGTGGACAGCTCCTCCGATAGCGAAGGCTCCTCCTCGAGCGAGAGTGACGAGGAGGAGAGCGGCAGTGATGGTGAGGGTGGCGGGCGGCAGGATGGCGGCTCCGACTAGGTGTCGGGCGCCGTCTCGTGCGGCACCGGCGACCCCCATCATCCGCGCCGCCGGCTTCTTGAACTCCCCGGGGGTGTCTCCTTGGGCGGCTGGCGTAGGGAGGCCGCGGAAGGGGAAGAGGGCTGGCGACAAGGCCGCCAGGTCGGAGTACGAGGGCGTGGTGCCCTCGACAGCGCGCTGAGGTCCTGCCGCCCCTCCTTCGCACCCTTCTCCCGGCGTCGCCATCACCGTCCGGCCCCCGGGATGTTCTCTTGGTGTCTTCTGGCACCTGTAGCTCGCCTTGGCGCCCCTCTCCCCTTTTCGCCTCCTTGACCTACCTCCTGAAGAGAGGGACAGGAAAGGGATTACGGGCACCTTATCTTTGTAATTGTAAGCCTTCGGGCCTTAGTTGTATCTAGAACTTGTAATCCTCTCTTCATGTTTTTCATCCTCTATGGACTGTACCTGTATGGGATGTTTTTAATGAAAAGGGGATGTTTGCTGGGTTATTTGCCTCGCGGGTTGAACCCACGCCAAGGAACAAATCCTTGGTATCTCTCGGACAGGCATTCCATTCCCCGACAACAAGCCCCGCCCCCTTCCCACGTCGCTTCGACCGTTCTCACGCCTTTGACGGAGGCGGGAACGAGGTGGGTGTGGCCTCCTCGTTTCATCCCTTTGCTGCCGCGACTACGACCAAACTTGGCCCCGGGAACTAGCTCCAGGGCCTAGAGCGAGGGAGCACGACAGTTTTCGGGAAGAAACGCGGGCTCGCATTCCCCAGTCCATAAGAGGATGCATGAAGAGGGATGAAAGACTTATCTGATATTGCAGCCCCCGGCAACTCTGGCTCACCGGGGGTGACATCTTGGCATTCGCAGCCCCCGGCGTTCTTGCCGGGGCCCAGGTGCCGGCGCGCCCTTCTTCTCCTTTTCGTCTCCAGGTGGTCTGGCCAGGACGTGCGAGCCCTGCGAACGAAGGAAAAACAAAGGGACGGACACTCGACCTCTAAGCTAGGGGTTAGCCGCTGTTAGGGACTATCGACCCTAACCAAGGACGAGACTCAACCTAGCAGGCATGCTATAACCCCGGGGTATGCAGCGCTTCATTCTCTGGTGCTCAGGGTCTGCGCCTGGCTCTGTACAAAGGATTACATGCAACAGCGGCAAGACTTGTACAGAAAGGTGGTTGCCGGACGGGGTCCGACAACCGCGCCTTACGGGTAAAACTTACGAAGATGCTCGATGTTCCAGGAGTTGCTCACTGGGATGCCATCTTCGGTCTCAAGGCGGACAGCGCCAGGCCTTGTGACTCGTTTCACCCGGTAAGGGCCTTCCCACTTCGGCGTCAACTTGTTGGAATTCTTGGCCGACTGAACGCGCCGAAGAACAAGGTCGCCTTCCTCGAGACTTCTGGCATTAACTTTGCGGCTATGATAGCGGCGCAAAGCTTGCTGGTAGCGAGCAGCTCGCACAGCAGCCTGAAGACGGTCTTCCTCAAGGAGTAGTGCGTCATCTTGCCGCAGCTGCTCTTGCTCAAGCTCATCGTAAGCGAGCACTCGAGGTGACCCGTATACGAGTTCCGTGGGGGTAACTGTCTCTGCTCCATAGACTAGAGCAAAGGGTGTCTGTCCAGTGGCTCGATTTGGCATTGTTCTGATCGACCAAAGAACCACTGGTAGCTCCTCGATCCAGTTTCTTCCGCACTTGGGCAGCCTGTCGAAAGTTCTGGTCTTGAGCCCGCGCAGCACCTCGGCGTTCGCCCTCTCCGCTTGACCGTTGCTTTTTGGGTGAGCAACAGAAGCGAAGCAGACCTTGGTGCCGAGATCTTGGACGTACTGCATGAAGGCGTGGCTCGTGAACTGTGTGCCGTTGTCGGTGATTATCCGGTTAGGGATCCCGAAGCGGCAACAATCGACCTGAAGAACTTGACGGCTGACTGTGCGGTCACCTTCCTCACTGGTTCCACTTCCGGCCACTTTGTGAACTTGTCGATTGCGACGTACAAGTACTCAAAGCCCCCGACAGCTCGGGGGAAGGGGCCGAGGATGTCGAGCCCCCAGACCGAAAATGGCCAGGATAAAGGGATCGTCTGGAGAGCTTGAGCTGGCTGGTGTATCTGCTTGGAATGGAACTGGCACGCTTCACACTTGGTTACTTGTGCAGTTGCATCCTGGAGGGCTGTTGGCCAGAAGAACTTGCCGGAATGCTTTGCCGACAAGTGCTCTCGCGCCAATGTGGTGACCACATATGCCTCCGTGTATCTCTGCCAACAGCTTTTGTCCGTCTTCCCGGGGAATACACCTCAATTTCACACCGTTGAGTCTTCTTCTGTACAGTGTCTTGTCGACGAACTGGTACATACTTGACTGCCGGGCTACTCTTTCGGCTTCTTCTTGCTCTTCGGGAAGTTCTCCTGTCTGAAGGAAACGGACAATCTGCTGCGCCCATGTTGGAGCCTGTGGCTCGACAACAAGGACTAAAGGCAACTCTGCTGCCGCGGGAACATCCGCTTCTACGCGAGAAGCTGTGTCTCTGCCGGAGCTTGACGTTCCCCGACAAGCTTGCCGGGAGCTTCAGCTTCAACGGAACAAACCCTAGGGCTTGCCGGAGCATCTGGCTCCCCGGCGCTCTTGGCGTTGATCTTGGAGATTGCTGCGGGAATATCCGCTTCTACGGCGAGAAGCTGTGTCTCTGCCGGAGCGTGACATTCCGCGACAAACTTGCCGGGAGCTTCTGCTTCAACGGAACAAACCCTGGGGTTTGCCGGAGCACTGCTCCTCAGCGCCTTCGGTGTTGATCTTGGGGACCTTCTTGGCGGCGGCTTCGGGAAGCTCTGCCGGCAGGTAGTCACCAGGAATCAACTTCCTCTTCTTGCTTTGTCCAGTTGATGGTGTTACGGACGGTTGGTCAGCTTGAGCACAAAGGTCCCTGGTTCCACAGGTAGCTTAAGTGCGGCGCACTTTGACAGGCCATCAGCAAGGCGTTCTGAGATCTCGGAACGTGCTCCATTTGTAGGCCGTCAAAGCGCTCTTCTAGCTTTCTCACTTCGTCGACGTAAGCTTCCATCAACGGACTCTGATAATTCTTGTTTACTTGGCGGACGACAAGCTGTGAGTCACCCCTGACAATGAGCTTCTTGATCCCAAGGTCTGCCGCGATCCGGAGACCGGCAAGCAAGCCTTCATACTCTGCAGTATTGTTTGTTGCTTGCTCCTTGGGAAAGTGCATCTGGACTACGTACTTGAGGTGCTCTCCGGTGGGTGCGATAAGCAGCACACCAGCGCCGGCGCCTTGCAGCGAAAAGGCACCATCAAAGTACATCAGCCACTCTTTGCTTGCTTCCTTGTCGGGGATGCTCGTCTGGAATTTCTTCATCTGGTGTTGGCGTCCATTCTGCTATAAATTCTGCCAATGCTCTGCTCTGGATAGTTGAAGTGCTTTCAAACTTGAGGCCAAAGCTTGACAGTTCCAGTGCCCACTCAACAATCCTGCCTGTCGCTTCTGGATTCTGCAGTATCCTCTTCAGCGGAAAGCGAGTGACAACTGTGATCTCATGTGCTTGGAAGTAATGGCGCAGCTTTCTCGAGGCCATGAGAAGGCCGAAAAGCATTTTCTGCACACCAGAGTACCTTGACCTAGCCCCCTGCAAGAGGGAACTGACAAAGTAAACTGGGCGCTGCACCATTTTCTTCCGTATCTCCTCGTGTATCAGCGCGGGTTCATCTTTGTCGGGACCAGAGCTTGTCGGGGAAGCCCCCTGCTTGTCGCTGGATGCGCTTGCCGCGGTTGCTGGCTCATCATCCGCCTCCCTCTCTGCCACTAACGCAGCACTAACCACTTGATTGGTTGCCGCTATGTACAGCAGCAACTTCTCTTGTGGCTTAGGTGCGACAAGTATTGGAGGGGGAGGACAGGTATCTCTTCAGGTCTTGCAGCGCAGCCTCCGCTTCCGGAGTCCATTTCATTGGACCTGCCTTTTTCAATGATTTGAAAAATGGCAGGGCACGCTCAGCAGACCGAGAGATGAACCTGCTGAGAGCAGCCACGCAACCGGCAAGTTTCTGTACATCCTTGACGCGCTTCGGTGCTTCAATCTGCTCAATGGCCTTGATCTTGTCGGGATTGGCTTCAATCCCCCGCTGAGACACGAAGAACCCGAGAAGCTTGCCGGAGGGAACTCCAAACACGCACTTCTCTGGGTTGAGCTTGAGGCTGATCTTGCGCAGATTTGCAAAAGTCTCGTCCAAGTCTTGGATCAGGGTTGCTCTGTCCTTGCTCTTGACCACTATATCATCCATGTAGGCTTCCACATTTCTGTGTATTTGTGGCTCAAGAGCAAAATGGACTACTCTTGCAAATGTCGAACCAGCATTCTTTAATCCGAAAGGCATCCATACGAAACAGTACGTGCCACATGGAGTAATAAATGCGGTCTTCTCTTCATCCTCCTCTGCCATGAAGATCTGATGATACCCGGAGTATGCATCAAGAAATGAAAGCAAATCACATCCAGCTGTGGAGTCAACAATCTGGTCAATGCGCGGCAAAGGAAATGGGTCCTTGGGACAAGCTTTGTTAACATCGGTGAAATCGATGCAAAGCCTCCATTTCCCGTTTGCCTTGCGCACAACTACAGGATTGGCCAACCACGTGGGATGGAGCACTCCTCTAACAAGGCCTGCTGCTTCCAGTTTCTTGATTTCCTCCGCAATGAATTCTTGGCGCTCCACCGCCTGCTTCCGGACTTTCTGCTTGACGGGCCGCGCATGAGGACAAACGGCAAGGTGGTGCTCAATCACTTTCCTGGGAACACCGGGGATGTCAGACGGTTGCCATGCAAACACGTCGACATTCGCCCGCAGGAAAGCAACGAGCACGCCTTCCTATTTAGGATCAAGCGCGGCACTGATGGTGAAGGTACCACCAGTGCCATCCTCCTTGGCGGACACCTTCTTCGTCTCTGGCGGAGCTGCCATCGTCTTCTTGTGCTTGCCGGTGGAGCTCGATGGTGCGTCCTCGACGGCAGCGCAGCACTCCGAAGAGGCGCGCTTGCCGGAGTGGGCATCAGAGCTTTTGCCGGACTTGGTCTTCTTGCCGGTGGAGCTCGATGGTGCGTCCTCGACGGCAGCGCAACACTCCGAAGAGGTGCACTTGCCGGAGTGGGCATTAGAGCTCTTGCCGGACTTGGTCTTCTTGCCCCCGGGAGCTTCAGCGGCAAGTGGATGGCAACCTGCCGTGGCTGCTGCTTCCCGGTAGATCTTGTCGGCACAGATAAGCGCATCCTTCCTGTCGCCAGGGACAGAGATGACGCTTATCGGGCCTGGCATCTTTAGTATGTTGTATGCATAATGAGAGGCCGCCATGAACTTGGCGAGTGCTGGACGGCCAAGTATCCCGTTGTAAGGCAACGGGATATCGGCAATGTCGAATGTGACCCTCTCAGTCCTGAAGTTCAGCTCGCTGCCAAATGTTACCGGCAGCGTGACCTTCCCCTTCGGCTTGCTCCTTCCCGGATTGATCCCTTGGAATGTGCCGGTCTCTTCGAGCTCGCTGTCGGGGATCTGGAGTTTTTGGAGCACAGCGGAGGAGATCAGATTCAAGACGGCCCCGCCGTCAACTAGCATCTTGGTGACTTTGAGGTTGTGGATAGTTGGTGATACCAACATCAGCAAGCACCCGACTGCGGTTGTGCGATCGGGGTGATCCTCAATGTCGAAGATGATAGGCGTGCTGGACCACTTCAGAAGCTTGCGTGATTCGATAGGTGGTTCTGCTGCATTAACCTCCCGCACCCACTGTTTGAGTCGGCGACGCGAGGTATGCAGAGAAGCACCACCGTCAACACACAAGGCCTCTGTGGCTTTCTGAAACTCCTGCTCGCTAGTCTCGACATCATCCAGGTCTTCGTCACTGTCGTCGTCGTCTTCATCCTTGTCGCGACCGCGGGGAGGCCTGTCTCCTTGCCGCTGCTTGGCCTTGCCGCGGCGTTCTCCCTGGACGGTGCGCTTCTGGCCGGATTTCTCGGCACGCCCTTGGGCTCTCTCCTTGTCGCGCCACTCGTACTCAGCCCTCTGTTGCTGGACGAGCTGCTCGACTTTCTTGCAGCTCTGGAGGTCATGGCCCTTGGTGCGGTGAATCTTGCAGTATTGCTTGTCGGAGCCGTCCTGCTTGTCGGCGGCGGCCACGGCCTGGCAATTGGTGCATGCGGCAACCTCCTTGCCGGAGCTACCAACTGTAGCCTTCTTGGCGCCACCTTCGCTGCCGGACTGCTCAACGACTAGTAGCTCTTTGTTCTGCTTCTTCCTGTTGTTGCGCCGCCGGCTTTTCTTTGCTGGGGCAGCATCTTCACTGTCAGATCCTTCCGCTCCAGTATTCTCTCCGGGGAGTCTCCTCCCTTCCTCAACACGTGCACATTTGTCGGCCAGGGCGTACAGCTCGCTGACGTCCCTAATCCGGCACATCGCCATCTCCTCCCGCATCCTGCGGTTACGCACGTTCTGATGGAACGCGCTGATGACCGCGGCGGGGTGGACGTCTGGGATGTTGTACTGTACACGGCTGAATCTTTGGATGTACTTGCGTAGGGGCTCCCCTTCCTTCTGGACGAGCAGATGGAGATCACTCTCTTGGCCATGAGGTTTGTGACCGCCTGTAAAGGCGCCGACAAACTGATGGCACAGCTCAGCCCAGGAGGATATGGAGTTGTCCGGCAAGTGCATGAGCCAGGACCTGACGTTGGGCTTGAGTACCAACGGGAAGTAGTTGGCAAGGATCTTGTCGTCCCACCCCCCAGCAGCCTGCACCGCGATGGTGTAGATGCTGAGGAACTCCGACGGATGCGACTTGCCGTCGTACTTCTCCGGCACATCCGGCTTGAAGTTCTTCATACTGGGCCACTGGACTTGCCGCAGCTCACGAGTGAACGCAGGGCAACCTACCATGTACGGCAAGTCGCCTGGTTCCCCCGGCGCATGCATGTCAACAGAGGGCCCAGCACGCTGGTCTGACTGACGTCGCGCCTCTCTTCGACGCTCGATGCGAGTGCGAGCGTCTTCCTGCTGTCGTTCTTGAAGAACCTGGCGTTGATCGCAACGAGCTCGCGGATCCGACGACGCGGTGGAGTCGCTATCGAGGTGGATCCGGCGGGTCAGCGATCTTGGCCTTCGGGGTGGGGAGTGCACAGAGGTTGCACCCCCACCGGTCTTGTCGTCACCGGTTCGTGCCCGGCTGACTCGCTGCGGCTGCGATGTGGTCGGCTGCCGAGGAGTGTCGCCGTTGGCGAAGCCGATGAGACTCTGGATAGTGGCCCTCCAGTCGTCGATCTTGTCCGGCGCTGGAGGGTAGTCTAGGAGCAGCTGAGCTCACGCCAGAGCTTCGGCTGCGGTGGCGGGCGGCGGTAGCGAACGGTGCGAGGAGCGGGATAAGCTCGGACTTCTAACTATGTTAGAAGGAGCAGTATCTCGTCCAGGCGACCGCGTCTCGCTCGCGCCGGCTTGTTGACGCGCATGGTGGTCCTGGGCGCTCCGAGATCCACCAGCTCGATCTTGATCCAGCGAGCGCATGGTACTGTGAGTACCATGACGCTGCCGGTCCCGCGCCTCCTGAGATGGGCGCGGTGCATGCACGGACGCCGAGGTCTTGGAGTGCGCCCGGTCGTTGTGGGAGCCGGCCACGCCGCCGATGGGCAGCGCAGCCTTGCCCTGGGACCTGGCAGCACCGTGAGTTCCCTCGTCGATGCGTGCCCTTCCGCCGGCGCCTGCCCCACCATCCGTTTGCTCCGGCGGTGGGTGGCTTGGCGCGGACGGAGCAGCTGCCTCCGAAACTTTCTTCTTCGGCGGCATGTTGATGAAGATGGTGAAGATCGATGAAGAAGATGAAGATCTAGCCCGCGAGAACGCCGGATCTGATTCACACAACTTCGACGCCCCCTACCTGGCGCGCCAGAGATGCCGGGGCTGCTGATCCACGGGCACCTATGGGACCGGCGGACCGGGTCCCTTTTCGGTTCGGCGGGGGGCGGAGGTCGCGCAAAGAGCAGATCGAGGCGAAGCACGCGGGCGATTTACCCAGGTTCGGGCCGCACGGATGCGTAAAACCCTACTCCTGCTTTCTGGATTGGTATTGATTTCTAGCTCGGGAGCGCGGGGTGCTACAGTACACACCGGCGGCGAGCAGGATCGAGCGTGAGTGTGCGGAATTGCTGAACCCCCTTCTACGTTGCCCCGGGCCTCCTTTTATATGCTCAAGGGGTTACCGACATAGGGCAACGGAGGGCAAAAGTGGAAAAGGGGTGGTAGGCACAGCTATGGGCAGTAGTAGGCACAGCTAGCTGCTACAGTGTTATCATACCTAACCCTGACGGCAGGGGACAAGGGCATTAAATGTCCGTCTGTGTCGCCTAGACAGCACCGAAAGGGACCGCTAGGGACGCCACCGTCTTTCCACGATGGTTGTCTTGTCAGCGCCTGCGTGCCACCGCACGCCCCTAGCTGCACAGCCTCCTGCCACGTGCGCTTGGGAGGGGCCCCAGAGCGACACGTGGGTGGATGTGCTGGAGCGCGGGCGTGGAGTGGGGGCTTGCCGCGGCAAGCGCCTTGCCGCGGCCATCGACTTGTCGCTTCCGGGAGCTTGTCGCTCACCGGGCCTTGTCGGGGCGCGTAGCGCGCCGCGGCAAGTTCCTTGGAATGCCTTGGATGGCCTTCCCGGCAAGCGCCTCTTGCCGGGGCCTTGGGACGCTTCTGATGGCCTTCCCGGCAAGCTCCTCTTGCCGGGGTCTTGCCTTCTTCCCGGCAAGCTCCTCTTGCTGGGGTCTTGTCTTGAGTATTTTGTTCTTGAATGGTCTTCAGAGGAACCTCAGAAGGTCTTGGCGGCCACCCAGCAAGCCTTGCCGCGAGATGCTGCGACTGCCCGTGCACAAGTTCGGGGTACTAAGGGTACCCCTACTTTAGTACACCGACAATATAGTTTTATACAGACTTGCGGTGAAGCCTGTATTTACAAGAAAGTGAGTGGGAGCACTACAACATTTCTGATAAATATATGTGAAAGACTTGTTGATCGGAGATAATGTAGAATTATTCTACAAAGCATAAAGGAATGTTTGAAAGGAGTTTTTTCAAAGAAAGACCTCGGTGAAGCTGCTTACATATTGAGCATCAAGATCTATAGAGATAGATTAATACGCTTGATAAGGTTTTCAATGAGTACATACCTTGACAAGATTTTGATGTAGTTCAAAATGGAACAGTCAAAGAAGGAGTTCTTGCCTATGTTACAAAGGTGTGAAGTTGAGTAAGACTCAAAACCCGACCATGACAGAAGATAGAATGAAAGTCATTCCCTATGCCTCAGCCATAGGTTCTATAAAGTATGCCATGCTGTGTACCAGACCTATTGTGTACCCTACCCTGAGTTTGGCAAGGGAGTACAATAGTGATCTAGGAGTAGATCACTGGACATTGGTCAAAATTATCCTTAGTGGAATAAGGATATGTTTCTCGATTATTGAGGTGACAAAAGGTTCATCGTAAAGGGTTACGTCGATGCAAGTTTTGACACTGATCCAGATGACTCTAAGTCTCAATCTGGATACATATTAAAAGTGGGAGCAATTAGCTAGAATAGCTCCATGCAGAGCATTGTTGACATAGAAAATTGCAAAATACTTACGGATCTGAATGTGGCAGACCCATTGACTAAACTTCTCTCACAAGCAAAACATGATTACACCTTGGTACTCTTTTGGGTGTTAATCACATAGCGATGTGAACTAGATTATTGACTCTAGTAAACCCTTTGGTAGTTGGTCACATGTCGATGTGAACTATGGGTGTTAATCACATGGTGATGTGAACTATTGATGTTAAATCACATGGCGATGTGAACTAGATTATTGACTCTAGTGCAAGAGGGAGACTGAAGGAAATATGCCCTAGAGGCAATAATAAAGTTATTATTTATTTCCTTATATCATGATAAATGTTTATTATTCATGCTAAAATTGTATTAACCGGAAACATAATACATGTGTGAATACATAGACAAACAGAGTGTCACTAGTATGCCTCTACTTGACTAGCTCGTTGATCAAAGATGGTTATGTTTCCTAACCATAGACATAAGTTTGCATTTGATTAACGGGATCACATCATTAGGATAATGATGTGATTGACTTGACCCATTCCGTTATCATAGCACTTCATCATTTAGTTTGTTGCTATTGCTTTCTTCATGACTTATACATGTTCCTATGACTATGAGATTATGCAACTCCCTTTTACCGGAGGAACACTTTGTGTGCTACCAAATGTCACAACATAACTGGGTGATTATAAAGGTGCTCTACAGGTGTCTCCAAAGGTACATGTTGGGTTGGCGTATTTCGAGATTAGGATTTGTCACTCCGATTGTCGGAGAGGTATCTCTGGGCCCTCTCGGTAATGCACATCACTTAAGCCTTGCAAGCAATGCAACTAATAAGTTAGTTGCAAGATGATGTATTACAGAACGAGTAAAGAGACTTCCCGGTAACGAGATTGAACTAGGTATTGAGATATCGACGATCGAATCTCGGGCAAGTAACATACCGATGACAAAGGGAACAAACGTATGTTGTTATGCGGTCTGACCGATAAAGATCTTCGTAGAATATGTAGGAGCCAATATGAGCATCCAGGTTCCGCTATTGGTTATTGACCGAAGACATGTCTCGGGCATGTCTACATTGTTCTCGAACCCGTAGGGTCCGCATGCTTAATGTTACGATGACAGTTTCATTATGAGTTTATATATTTTGATGTACCGAAGGTTGTTCGGAGTCCCAGATGTGATCACGGACTTGACGAGGAGTCTCAAAATGGTCGAGACATAAAGATCGATATATTGGACGACTATATTTGGACACCGGAAAGGTTCCGGGTGAGATTGGGACAATACCGGATCACGTGGAGGTTATCGGAACCCCCCGGGAGGTATATGGGCCTTATTGGGCCTTAGTGGAAAGGAGGGGAAAGGAGCAAGGGAGGGGGCGCGCCTCCCCCAAGCCCAATCCGAATTGGGAGGGGGGCCGGCCCCCCTTTCCTTCCTCCCTCCTTCCTCTTCCTTCCCTCTCCTACTCCTAATAGGAAAAAGGGGAGTCCTACTCCCTGTGGGAGTTGGACTCCCCCTTAGGGTGCACCACCCTCCTTGGCCGGCCCCTCCTCCACTCCTTTATATACAGGGGCAGGGGGCACCCCATAGACACAACAATTGATCATTGATCTCTTAGCCGTGTGCGGTGCCCCCCTCCACCATAATCCTCGATAATATTGTAGCGGTGCTTAGGCGAAGCCCTGCGACGGTAGAACATCAAGATCGTCACCACGCCGTCGTGCTGACGGAACTCATCCCCGACACTTTGCTGGATCGGAGTCTGGGGATCGTCATCGAGCTGAACGTGTGCTAGAACTCGGAGGTGTCGTAGTTTCGGTGCTTGATCGGTCGGACCGTGAAGACATACGACTACATCAACCTCGTTGTGCTAACACTTCCGCTTCCGGTCTACGAGGGTACGTAGACAACACTCTCCCCTCTCGTTGCTATGCATCACCATGATCTTGCGTGTGCATAGGAATTTTTTTGAAATTACTACGTTCCCCAACAATAAGGATACCATCGAGGTAAACCACGACGAACTTATCTAAGTACTCCATGAAGATCGAGTTCATCAAGCGGGAGAATGTAGCTGGAGCGTTGGTTAGACCAAAGGACATGACGGTGTACTCGTACTAACCATAACGAGTGACAAAAGCCATTTTAGGAATGTCCCCATTTCTGATCTTGATTTGGTGGTAGCCTAACCTCAAATCCATCTTGGAGAAGACTGAGGATCCAGCGAGCTGATCATACAAATCGTTGATCCTGGGGAGCAGACACTTGTTCTTTATTGTGACCAAATTAACGGGGCGATAATCTATAACCATCCAATCCGTACCATCCTTCTTCTTGACAAAGAGGACGGGGCAAGCCCAAGGAGAAGAACTAGGACGGATGAAACCCTTTTGCAAGGACTCATCAAGTTGTTTCTTAAGCTCGGCTAGCTCTAAGGGTGCCATGTTGTAAGGTCTCCTAGAAATTGGGGCGGTTCCTGGGATAAGATCTATGACAAACTCTACATCCCTGTCAGGTGGAACACCTGGCAGTTCTTCTGGAAAGACATCCGGAAAGTCATGGACTACCGGGATATCTTCAAGGTCTGGAAGAGGGCTGGCATTAAGAGAATAGAGTTGGCACTTTACAACTCTAGTGGAGACAGCGACTATCTTGCCAGATGGGTGTGTAAGCTGAACAGACCTTGTGTAACAATCAATCTTGGCATAATGAGCTTTCATCCAGTCCATACCCAAGATGATGTTAATATCTGTAAACTTGAGGGCTATAAGTGATGCAAGGAATACAAGTCTGTTAACAAGGATTTCATTACCATGGCTTACACTAGAAGTTTGCCATTTGGATCCAGGAGTTTGAATGACTAGTGGAGAGGGCATATCACAAAATGACATGTCGTGCAAGCAGGCATAACTTTCGGAAATGAAGGAGTGAGATGCTCCAGTATTGAATAGAACCGAAGCTGGATGACAGTTGACAAGGAGTGTACCAAGAACGGCATCTCGATCATCATGAGCGTCTTTAGCTGAGACGTGATGCACACGTCCATGTTCAGTGGGAGCTGACTTGGCACTGATCATCTGGTGTGATGGCTTACTACCACGGCCAACAGACTTCTCGGGCTAGGGTGGAGCAACACGGGTCTGAGTGTAAATACGGGCAATGTGGCCTGGCTCTCTGCACTTGTAACAAATCTTCGAGGTAGGACATGGACCCGCATTGACAAGTGGTCTACCAATAGGCATGGGTGTAGCATATGGTTGAACTGGGTAAGGCGCCACATAAGATGGCGTCGGTGTGTAGCCGGGTGGAAGAGCAGAGTTCGGAACCCAAATCCGGCGCTTCTGAGAACTAGAACCGGAGGAAGAACCCAAATCATGGGTGTGCTTACGAGACTCCTCGTAAGTGAGCTGAGCTGTCTCCGCATTAATGGCCTTATTCACAAGAGCCTGGAATGTATTGCAATGGTGCAAGTGGAGATCACGACGCAACTTGGGGTTGAGACCCTTCCGGAACCTAGCCTGCTTCTTGGCGTCCATGGACACTTCTTCTGTAGCATAGCGGGCAAGGTTCTCAAACTCTCTACAGTAAGCATCAACAACCATCTTATCCTGGGTGAAACTACAAAACTCTTCTCTCTTGCGATCAATGAGAGCCTGAGGAATGTGATGCTCGCGAAAAGCCTCAGTGAAATCTCTCCAGGTGGTTATCTGGCCAGCTGGAAGAATAGCCTCATAGTTCTGCCACCAAAGACTAGCAGGACCTTCCAGATGATAAGCAGCGTAGGTGACCTTGTCACTTTCAGCTACGTTCGCAGAACGCAGCTTGTGTGTGATACTATGGAGCCAGTCATCTGCATCGAGTGGTTCAATGGAATGATGGAAGGCAGGTGGTTTCAAACCAATGAAATCATAGATGGTCGCTGACTCTTTGCACTGAGGTGCGGTGTTCTCCTCTATACGTGCTAACAAGCGGTTGGACTCACGCTTGTTCATCTCAACCTCTAGCATGAACTTTGCCAACGAAGGCTGGTCGGGAGGATCCTCATCCCTACCATCTCCGTGGTTCCGGCTACGAGCAACAGAATTTCGGTTAACTGGCAACATCCTGAAGAACGAAACCAAGGAAACAAGGATGGATTCAGCATCATCATAAGGATGTAGAATATAGTACAAGGAAAATACTATCTCTTGAACTCCTAGGAAAATTTCGGCAGCATAACGGCAGTAAAATGCTCAAAATGAGACATTCTGCAAAAGACGGGGTAGCACCATACTCAACATCATCACTCAAGGTTCTGAGATATTACTAAACAGGCTACACCGGAGGTACTCGAACTGGGATATGACTCAGATCAACCAAACCTTAGAGACTACGGAGTAGTAACACGTGATCCTGATAGACGGAAGAGGAAGCCTAGTTCCTTAACCCCGTAGGAAAGATAGGATGACTCAGATCAGAAGGGCATGAGGTATAAGGAGTAAAAAGAGCCTTACGTTCCCTTCCACAATCAATTCCCCTATATAGCTAAAGAATTTCTAGACTCAACTTCGACCAGGTTGGCTTGGAAATCCTACAGGCAGTCGGGCTCTGATACCAAAGCTGCCAGGACCCTGATTCCAAGTCACATCGATCTAGCCGGTAACACCTCATATCACTTTGCAGCCTCACGCACGGTATTCCCACGGGTGTCGCCTTACCCTGGCCCGGGACCATTTGCGCCTTTTAGCTCACATATATGATTGTGTCGCTAGCATCCATATGACAGAGAACCCGGGCCGACATGGCTAGTCGTGAACCCAAAGCGGCACTAACCTATGGGGACAGGCATACATGATTCACATCGAGCATGTCGGTCAGCAGCATGTGAATCCGGGCTGTAGCACTGGGCTAACAGGACTCCGGGGAACCCGGGCTGTAGCAGGCTAGACAGGACTCCGGATGTCACCGCGTGACATTTCCTCGAAGGGACAGACACAGGAACGAAGTGAAACACATGCCGGCCAGTCAAGTGTCCTGAGCAGTAGTGCTGGGCTAGCAGGACTCCGATGAACCGGGCTGTAGCGGACTACTATGGCTCAAGGAAGCACTAGGCTACATTTCCCCATAAGAGAGGCTGCCAAGGATAAACAACTAGATTGTTGGATCCCACACATAGCAATACACGTCACACATACGCATAACATGCAAGTATGTGATGTACAACATGGCATCATAACATAACGCAACTCATATAGATAAAGGCCCAGAAGAGCCACATAGCATTAAATACAAACAGGGGTCACATGACCCATCATTCAGAGCATACAAGCAACGGAAGCATTACATGTCTGAGTACAGACAACCACAAAAGAAAATGGCTAAGAAGCCTGACTATCTACAAGTCCCTCCCAAGGGTACAAGATCGTAGCTGAGGTGCAAGCTACTCGTCGAAGTCCAAGTAAACTAGTAAGACCGAAGTCTCCGCTGCAAAAACATAAATAAAGCAATGTGAGTACAAAGGTACTCAGCAAGACTTACATCAGATCCTATCATACATGCATTAGTATCAAGGAGGCAGTGTGGGGTTTAGTTGCAGCAAGCTAGCTTTGACTCAGTGGCTAACCTGTACTACGACTGCTGGTAACTCTTTTGAGGTGGCGCACACGAGTCCACTAATCACCACATCAATACTCTACTATGGATTCATTCCCATCTCCCTACGGGAGGCCATCCATAGCACTCACACTTGTCTTGAGCATTTTAGAGTATCCACTTTAAGTTGTCTATGTACCATGTAAGCATCCAAGAAGTCCATAACCGAGGACACGGCTATTCGAATAGATCATGATAACCCTGCAGGGGTGTACTTCTTCACACACATTCTCACCGCTTATCACCATGTACACGTCATGTATCTCGGCAACCTTCAAGCGGAAGCCTAGCGGGGGTGTCGGCCACGACCTGACTAACCACACAAGACACTAGTCCAGGTTTATCGCCTATTCGGGTTCCATCCGCAAGGAGATCCGGCCGGGGTGTCGCTCACGGCCCCAAACGATGTGTGCAGGGTTCCCAAGCCCACCTCGTCGGATGGATCTACGCTTGGTACATGGTGCCACTTGTGCCTAGTCTGTCCCAAGCCCACCTGGCCGGGTGCCACTTGGTAGACTACTAACACTACCTACAAACACCAGAAACTATTTGCAACTCCTGGACAGAGATCAAGTTGGCTAATAAGTCGAGAGGGGCACTTAAGCATTCCAATGTGTGGTAGTAGCTAGTCATTGGACAACATACACGGAACTCAGTGCTTAAGGACGGTTCCAGTGAGATAACCCACCATGTACTCCTACATGGCCTCTCACCGCTACCTTTACCAAATCGTGTTCACACGCTTAACTCTTAGCACCAGAACATACCGTAACATTCCAATTCATTCCCGATGAATCAGACCTGGCATACTCTAAGCAATAGCAGGCAATGCATGGTAGGAACACAACATGGCTCAATCAACTCCTACACATGCTAGTGGGTTTTAACTATTTACTATGGCAATGACAGGTCATGCAGAGGAAAGGGTTCAACTACCGCAGCATAAAGTAGCAGTTGAATCATTGTTATCCGAATGCAATAAATGAGAGCAGGAGCGAGAGAGTAGGATTGTATCGAAATGAACAAGGGGGTTTGCTTGCCTGGTAGATCAACAGGGGGGCACTGCTCCTCTGACATGTACTCTGGATCGGTCTCCGGAGCAGGACCTATCGAGAAGGAACGGTGTCGATAATCAAACACAAGCATATGCAACAATATGATGCATGATCATGGCATGAATATGTGATGCTGATTGAGCTAATGCAACTAGCTTTTATTTGGATGAAATCCATTTGAACCAAAGATTCAAATGCATCTCCAAAATAAGCTCTTTATATAAGCCATTTTAGTGTTTCACTTATACAGTAGGTATAAGTTGGTTTGACATGCATGAAACTGGTACAGATGGATAGATTGAATTTTTCTGATAATTTTTCATATATAAATTATTTCAATCTAAGCTACGGTTGAATTTCAATGAATTTTTGAAGTTTATATCATTTTCTGGAATTTCCTAATTTATTTTAATACCAGAAAATGATATATTGCGTCAGCACAGCGTCATGCTTACGTCAGCAGGTCAATGGCGCTGACCAAGTCAAACCTGACGTGTGGGGTCCACACATCAGTGACTCAGTTGGTTAACAGGGGGTTTATTTAGTCTAATTAGGATTAGTGGGCGCCGGGCCCACTGGTCAGTGACTAACTAGGAAACTAACCTAGGTTAATTAGTGTTAAACTAATGCTAACTAAAATGTCAGGGCGGTGGCCCACGCGTCAGTGACACAAGGGGAAGGTCAAACCCCGGTCAGCGGGGTCAAACCCGCCGGCGACTCGACGCCGGCGAGGCCAGATGCGGCGGAGGGCGTCGGAAACCGCCTTCCGGCGACCAAACACACGGCGGAGACCACAGAGGCGAAGCCCGTGCTCGTCCGCACTGATCGGAGCAAGTGGGAGAGGCGAGGGCGGCCGGAGCTCGCCGGAGCGAAGCTCGGGGTGGTGGCCGGAGTTCGGCTTCGAGCGGGAGCGGGCTGCGGGGCATGGGGAGGCAACCCGAGGGGATCTGCGGCACCCTCGTGGCACCAGGAGCACGGTGAGGTGCTCGGGTGCCACTAACGCAAGCTAAAATGACGACGACACCATGGTCGCCGGCGATGAGCTCATGGGCACTTGCAGGCGATGCTACGGTGCAGAATCGAGCACGAGGAAGGAGGGGAAACAACGGAGAGCTCATGGAGGTTATGCGGGCATGCTCGGTGGGCTCGGGGAAGGACGAACGACGTCAGGGCGTTGAAGGCGATCTCCGACGGCCGGAGGTGAAGACGATGGCGATGGCGGCTCTCGAGGGCTTCCCGCATCACGTGGCTCGACGGGGAGGTAGAAGGAGATGTGGCGGAGCTCGTGGACTCAATGGAGGGGCGAGGGGACGGCTCTGGCGACGACTACGGTGAACGGCGGCGTGCTCGGCCATGGCTGCGACAAGCGAGGGAGAAGGCGAGGGGAGAAGTGAGGAGGTCGACCGGATCGGGACGGCACCCGCGACGTCGCCCAGCGCATCGCACTGGCAAGGGAGAGGCCAGGCAGGCTGGTGGCGTGGCGGCACGGCGGTGCGTGCGCGTCGGCCACACGCCTGTCCGACTGGCGCGAGGACAACGACGACTGGCACTGGGCCAGTGGGCCGGCTGGGCTGCACAGTGCCAGGTAGGTCGGCCCAGGTAAGCTTTCTCCACTTTTGTTTTCTATTTTATGACATTTGTTTCTGCTTAAAAATAATACTAAACTAATTTATTTTCTTATGCCAATTTTTGTAGGAGCTAATGGTATTATTCGAGAGCTCCTCAACAACTAGCATAAGTTTTGGACATATATTATATATAACATATATATATCCAAAGAAAATAATTATGCATTAATTCCAAATGGCCAAAATAAGTATTTATGAGCTCCTAAAAATATTTGTTAGAATTTTACCTCTGACCAATATTTTCAGAGAGCAACATGAACATTTTCTTGGACCTTTTTGGAGCAATTTTTATCTGGGTCATTTTCAGAAATAATTTCTGAGGGTTTCACAATTCCCCATTTCAAATTTAAATGAAATTTAAACATGATGCACACATGAAGGGCTAGCCTAGGTCATACCAGAACTAGGGATGTGACAATAATTAAATTGTTGAAGTGGCTCTTATATGCATTATTGTTTATCTGACAAAAGAGCCCATATTTCCTTGTCTTCTCCTGTTTATTGAATGCCTGCAGATTCCAGCTTAGTCCAATACACGTGCACTATTATTATTATTCACATCATTCGGCCGTGCAAGTGAAAGGCAATTATGATGATATATGATGGACTGACTAAGATGAGAAAAGCTGGTATGAACTCTACCTCTTTTGTTTTTGTAAATATGATTAGTTCATCGTTCCTGATTCAACCTATTATGAATAAACATGTTTGCAATGACAATTAGAGATCATAGTTTCTTGTGCCATGCTTGATTAGCTATGAGTTATAATGGTTTACCTTGCGTGCCAACATGCTATTGAGATGGTTATGATGTGGTATGATAGGGTGGTATCCTCCTCTGAATGATTTAAGTGACTTGACTTGGTGCATGTTCACGCATGTAGTTGAAACAAAATCAACATAGCCTTCACGATATTTATGTTCACGGTGGATTATATCCTACTCATGCTTGCATTCGGTGTTGATTAATTTTAATGCATGTTCATGACTGTTGTTGCTCTCTAGCTGGTCGCTTCCCAGTCTTTTGCTAGCCTTCACTTGTACTAAGCGGGAATACTGCTTGTGCATCCAATCCCTTAAACCCCAAAGTTATTCCACATGAGTCCACTATACCTACCTATATACGGTATCTACCTGCCGTTCCAAGTAAATTTGTATGTTCCAAACTCTAAACCTTCAAATAAATATCCTGTTTTGTATGCTCGAATAGCTCATGTATCAACTAGGGCTGTCAGTATCTTCCATGTTAGGCGGGTTATTCTCAAGAGGAGTGGACTCCGCTCCTCACTCACGAGATAAATGGCTGGTCACTGGGATGCCCAATCCCATGCTTTATGCAAACTAAATCAAAATAATTGCAAACAAAACTCCCCTGGGACTCTTGTTAGTTGGAGGCACTCATTGTTTCGAGCAAGCCATGGATTGATGCTTGTTGGTGGAAGGGGGATAACTTTACCATTCTATTCGGGAACCGCCTATAATGTGTGTAGCATGGAAGATATCGTCATCTCTTGGTTGTTATGTTGACAATGAAAGTATACCGCTCAAAATATTATTCACCTCTGTTTGAAAACCGAGCTCTGGCGCATCTACAAATCCCTGCTTCCCTCTACGAAGGGCCTATCTATTTACTTTTATGCTGAGTCGTCACCCTCTTATTAAAATTCACCAGTTGGAGAGCACCGCTGTCATTTGCATTCATTACTGTTAGTTTACATTGAGTATGACTTGACTGGATCTCTTTTACCATGAATTACAATGTCTAGCCAGTCCTTAATCTTTAAAGGTGCTCTGCATTTATGTTTTGCGGTCTCAGAAAGGGCTAGCGAGATACCACCTTGTTATATCATATTATGATTGTTTTGAGAAAGTGTTGTCATCCGAGATTTATTATTATGGCTCGCTAGTTGATTATGCTATTGATATGAGTAAACTTGAGATCTATGCGTTATTGTGAATGTGGTTAGTTATAATCTTTGCTGAAAACTTGAATGCTGGCTTTACATATTTACAACAACAAGAGCAAACAGAGTTTGTAAAAGTTTTTCTTTATCACTTTCAGTTTGTCAACTGAATTGCTCTTGGACAAGCAAAGGTTTAAGCTTGGGGGAGTTGATACGTCTCCAACGTATCTACTTTTCCAAACACTTTTGCCCTTGTTTTGGACTCTAACTTGTATGATTTGAATGGAACTAACCCGGACTAACGCTGTTTTCAGCAGAATTACCATGGTGTTATTTATGTGCAGGAGCAAACGTTCTCGGAATGACCTGAAACTTCACGAAACCACTTTTTAGAAAATAAGAAAAATACCTGCAAAAGATGAAGGCCAGGGGGCCCACCACCTACCCACGAGGGTGGGGGACGCGCCTGCCCCCTAGGGCACGCCCCCTACCTTGTGGGCCCCCTGTTGCCTCTCCGACTCCAACTCCAACTCCATATATTGAGTTTCAGGGAGAAAAAAATCACAGAGAAGAAATCATCGCGTTTTACGATACGGAGCCGCCGCCAAGCCCTAAAACCTCTCGAGAGGGTTGATCTAGAGTCCGTTCGGGGCTCCGGAGAGGGGAATCCGTCGCCATCGTCATCATCAACCATCCTCCATCACCAATTTCATGATGCTCACCGCCGTGCGTGAGTAATTCCATCATAGGCTTGCTGGACGGTGATGGGTTGGGTGGGATCTATCATGTAATCGAGTTAGTTTTGTTAGGTTTGATCCCTAGTGTCCACTATGTTCAGAGATTGATGTTGCTATGACTTTGCTATTCTTAATGCTTGTCACTAGGGCCCGAGTGCCATGATTTCAGATCTGAACCTATTATGTTTTCATCAATATATGAGTGTTCTTGATCCTATCTTGCAAGTCTATAGTCACCTATTATGTGTTATGATCTGTTAACCCCGAAGGACAATAATCGGGATACTTACCGGTGATGACCGTAGTTTGAGGAGTTCATGTATTCACTATGTGTTAATGCTTTGTTCCGGTTCTCTATTAAAAGGAGGCCTTAATATCCCTTAGTTTCCGTAAGGACCCCGCTGCCACGGGAGGGTAGGACAAAAGATGTCATGCAAGTTCTTTTCCATAAGCATGTATGACTATATTCGGAATACATGCCTACATTACATTGATGAACTAGGGCTAGTTCTGTGTCACCCTAGGTTATGACTGTTACATGATGAACCGCATCCGGCATAATTCTCCATCACCGATCCTAGCATATGCAGATATGGCCTCGGAACACTGAGACCGAAAGGTCGAGCGTGAATCATATAGTAGATATGATCAACATAGTGATGTTCACCATTTAAAACTACTCCATTTCACGTGATGATCGGTTATGGTTTAGTTGATATGGATCACGTGATCACTTAGATGATTAGCGGGATGTCTATCTAAGTGGGAGTTCTTAAGTAATATGATTAATTGAACTTAAATTTATCATGAACTTAGTACCTGATAGTATTTTGCTTGTCTATGTTATTGTAGATAGATGGCCCGTATTGTTGTTTCGTTGAATTTTAATGCGTTCCTTGAGAAAGCAAAGTTGAAAGATGATGGTAGCAATTACATGGACTGGATCCGTAACTTGAGGATTATCCTCATTGCCGCACAGAAGAATTACATCCTGGAAGCACCACTAGGTGTACCACCCATGTCGGCAACTGCAGACATTGTGAATGCCTGGCAGTCGTGTGTTGATGACTACTCGATAGTTCAATGTGCCATGCTTTACAGCTTAGAACCGGGACTTCAATGACGTTTTGAACGTCATGGAGCATATGAGATGTTCCAGGAGTTGAAGTTAATATTTCAAGCAAATGCCCGGATTGAGAGATATGAAGTCTCCAATAAGTTCTACAACTGCAAGATGGAGGAGAATAGTTCTGTCAGTGAGCATATACTCAGTATGTCTGGGTACTGCAATCACTTGATTCAACTGGGAGTTAATCTTCCGGATGATGGTGTTATTGACAGAATTCTTCAATCACCGCCACCAAGCTACAAGAGCTTCATGATGAACTATAATATGCAAGGGATGGATAAAACAATTCCCGAGCTCTTCGCGATGCTAAAGGCTATGGAGGTAGAAATCAAAAAGGAGCATCAAGTGTTGATGGTTAACAAAACCACCAGTTTCAAGAAAAAGGGTAAAGGGAAGAAGAAGGGGAACTTCGAGAAGAATGGCAAGCAAGTTGCTGCTCAAGAGAAGAAACCCAAATCTGGACCTAAACCTGAGACTGAGTGATTCTACTGCAAAGGGACTGGTCACTGGAAGTGGAACTGCCCCAAGTATTTGGCGGATAAGAAGGATGGCAAGGTGAACAAAGGTATATGTGATATACATGTTATTGATGTGTACCTTACCAGAGCTCACAGTAGCACCTGGGTATTTGATACTGGTTCTGTTGCTAATATTTGCAACTCGAAACAGGGACTACGGATTAAGCGAAGACTGACTAAGGACGAGGTGACGTTGCACGTAGGAAATAGTTCCAAAGTCGATGTGATCGCCGTCGGCACGCTACCTCTACATCTACCTTCGGGATTAGTTTTAGACCTGAATAATTGTTATTTGGTGCCAGCATTGAGCATGAACATTATATCTGGATCTTGTTTGATGCAAGACGGTTATTCATTTAAATCTGAGAATAATGGTTGTTCTATTTATATGAGTAATATCTTTTATGGTCATGCACCCTTGAAGAGTGGTCTATTTGTGTTAAATCTCAATGGTAGTGACACACATATTCATAATGTTGAAGCCAAAAGATGCAGAGTTGATAATGATAGTGCAACTTATTTGTGGCACTGCCGTTTGGGTCATATTGGTGTAAAGCGCATGAAGAAACTCCATACTGATGGACTTTTGGAATCACTTGATTATGAATCACTTGGTACTTGCGAACCATGCCTCATGGGCAAGATGACTAAAACTCCGTTCTCCGGAACAATGGAGCGAGCAACAGATTTGTTGGAAATCATACATGCTGATGTATGTGGTCGAATGAATATTGAGGCTCGCGGCGGGTATCATTATTTTCTCACCTTCACAGATGATTTGAGCAGATATGGGTATATCTACTTAATGAAACATAAGTATAAAACATTTGAAAAGTTCAAAGAATTTCAGAGTGAAGTGCAAAATCATCGTAACAAGAAAATAAAGTTTCTACGATCTGATCATGGAGGACAATATTTGAGTTATGAGTTTGGTCTACATTTAAAACAATGCAGAATAGTTTCGCAACTCACGCCACCTGGAACACCACAGCATAATGGTGTGTCCGAACGTCGTAATCGTACATTACTAGATATGGTGCGATCTATGATGTCTCTTACTGATTTACCGCTACCGTTTTGGGGTTATGCTTTAGAGACGACTGCATTCATGTTAAATAGGGCACCATCTAAATCCGTTGAGATGACTCCTTATGAACTATGGTTTGGCAAGAAACCAAAGTTATAGTTTCTTAAAGTTTGGGGCTGCGATGCTTATGTGAAAAAGCTTCAACCTGATAAGCTCGAACCCAAGTCGGAGAAATGTGTGTTCATAGGATACCCAAAAGAAACAGTTGGGTACACCTTCTATCACAGATCCAAAGGTAAGACTTTTGTTGCTAAGAATGGATCCTTTCTAGAGAAGGAGTTTCTCTCGAAAGAAGTGAGTGGGAGGAAAGTAGAACTTGATGAGGTAACTGTACCTACTCCCTTATTGGAAAGTAGTTCATCACAGAAACCGGTTCCTGTGACACCTACACCAATTAGTGAGGAAGCTAATGATGATGATCATGAAACTTTAGATCAAGTTACTACCGAACATCGTAGGTCAACCAGAGTAAGATCCGCACCAGAGTGGTACGGTAATCCTGTTCTGGAGGTCATGTTGCTAGACCATGACGAACCTACGAACTATGAGGAAGCGATGATGAGCCCAGATTCCGCAAAATGGCTTGAGGCCATGAAATCTGAGATGGGATCCATGTATGAGAACAAAGTGTGGACTTTGGTTGACTTGCCCGATGATCGGCAAGCCATCGAGAATAAATGGATCTTCAAGAAGAAGACAGACGTTGATGGTAATGTTACTGTCTACAAAGCTCGACTTGTTGCGAAAGGTTTTCGACAAAGTTCAAGGAGTTGACTACGGCGAGACCTTCTCACCCGTAGCATTGCTTAAGTCCGTCCGAATCATGTTAGCTATTGCCGCATTTTATGATTATGAAATTTGGCAAATGGATGTAAAGACTGCATTCCTGAATGGATTTCTGGAAGAAGAGTTGTATATGATGCAACCTGAAGGTTTTATCGATCCAAAAGGTACTAACAAAGTGTGCAAGCTCCAGTGATCCATTTATGGACTGGTGCAAGCTTCTCAGAGTTGGAATAAATGCTTTGATAGTGTGATCAAAGCATATGGTTTTATATAGACTTTTGGAGAAGCCTATATTTATAAGAAAGTGAGTGGGAGCTATGTAGCATTTCTAATATTATATGTGGATGACATATTGTTGATTGGAAATGATATAGAATTTCTGGATAGCATAAAAGGATACTTGAATAAGAGTTTTTGAATGAAGGACCTCGGTGAAGCTGCTTACATATTGGGCATCAAGATCTATAGAGATAGATCAAGACGCTTAATTGGACTTTCACAAAGCACATACCTTGACAAAGTTTTGAAGAATTTCAAAATGGATCAGGCAAAGAAAGGGTTCTTGCCTATATTACAAGGTGTGAAGTTGAGTAAGACTCAATGCCCGACCACTGCAGAAGATAGAGAGAAAATGAAAGATGTTCCCTATGCTTTAGCCATAGGCTCTATCATGTATGCAATGCTGTGTACCAGTCCTGATGTGTGCCTTGCTATTAGTTTAGCAGGGAGGTACCAAAGTAATCTAGGAGTGGATCACTGGACAGCGGTCAAGAACATCCTGAAGTACCTGAAAAGGACTAAGGATATGTTTCTCGTTTATGGAGGTGACAAAGAGTTCATCGTAAATGGTTACGTTGATGCAAGCTTTGACACTGATCCGGACGATTCTAAATCGCAAACCGGATACGTGTTTATATTGAACGGTGGAGCTGTCAGTTGGAGCAGTTCTAAACAGAGCGTCGTGGCGGGATCTACATGTGAAGCGGAGTACATTGCTGCTTCAGAAGCAACAAATGAAGGAGTCTGGATGAAGGAGTTCATATCCGATCTAGGTGTCATACCTAGTGCATCGGGTCCAATGAAAATCTTTTGTGACAATACTGGTGCAATTGCCTTGGCAAAGGAATCCAGATTTCACAAGAGAACCAAGCACATCAAGAGACGCTTCAACTCCATCCGGGATCAAGTCTAGGTGGGAGATAGAGATTTGCAAGATACATACGGATCTTAATGTTGCAGACCCGTTGACTAAGCCTCTTCCACGAGCAAAACATGATCAGCACCAAGGCTCCATGGGTGTTAGAATCATTACTGTGTAATCTAGATTATTGACTCTAGTGCAAGTGGGAGACTGAAGGAAATATGCCCTGGAGGCAATAATAAAGTTATTATTTATTTCCTTATATCATGATAAATGTTTATTATTCATGCTAGATAAACAGAGTGTCACTAGTATGCCTCTACTTGACTAGCTCGTTGATCAAAGATGGTTATGTTTCCTAGTCATAGACATGAGTTGTCATTTGATTAACGGGATCACATCATTAGGAGAATGATGTGATTTACTTGACCCATTCCGTTAGCTTAGCACTTGATCGTTTAGTATGTTGCTATTGCTTTCTTCATGACTTATACATGTTCCTATGACTATGAGATTATGCAACTCCCGTTTACCAGAGGAACACTTTGTGTGCTACCAAACATCACAACGTAACTGGGTGATTATAAAGGTGCTCTACAGGTGTCTTCGAAGGTACTTGTTAAGTTGGTGTATTTCGAGATTAGGATTTGTCACTCCGATTGTCGGAGAGGTATCTCTGGGCCCACTCGGTAATGCACATCACTATAAGCCTTGTAAGCATTGTAACTAATGAGTTAGTTGCGGGATGATGTATTACGAAACGAGTAAAGATACTTGCCGGTAACGAGATTGAACTAGGTATTAAGATACTGACGATCGAATCTTGGGCAACTAACATACAGATGACAAAGGGAACAACGTATGTTGTTATGCGGTTTGACTGATAGAGATCTTTGTAGAATATGTGGGATCCAATATGAGCATCCAGGTTCCGCTATTGGTTATTGATCGGAGACGTGTCTTGGTCATGTCTACATAGTTCTCGAACCCGTAGGGTCCGCACGCTTAAAGTTCGGTGACGATCGGTATTATGAGTTTTTGTGTTTTGATGTACCGAAGGTAGTTCGGAGTCCCGGATATGATCACGGACATGACGAGGAGTCTCGAAATGGTCGAGACATAAAGATCGATATATTGGACGACTATGTTCAGACACCGGAAAGGTTCCAGGAGGTTTTGGACATATACCGAAGTACCGGGGGGTTACCGGAACCCCCCCGGGGGGCTTAATGGGCCTACATGGGCCTTAGTGGAAATAGAGGGCAGCAAGGGAAGTGTGGGGCGCTCCCCCCAAGGCCCAAGCCGAATTGGTTTAGGGCAAGGGGGGCCGACCCCCTCTTTCCTTCTCCTCCTCTCCCTTTCCTTCGCCCTCTCCTACTCCTACTAGGAAAAGGGAGGAGTCCTACTCCTAGTGGGAGTAGGACTCCCCCTCTTGGCGCGCCTCTCCCTGGCTGGCCGCATCCTCCCCTTGCTCCTTTATATACGGGGGCATGGGCACCCGATAGACACAACAATTGATCATTGATCTCTTAGCCGTGTGCGGTGCCCCCCTCCACCATAATCCACCTTGATCATATCGTAGCGGTGCTTAGGCGAAGCCCTGCGTCGGTAGCATCATCATCACCGTCACCATGCCGTCGTGCTGATGAAACTCTCCTGTGAAGCTTTGCTGGATCGGAGCTCGCGGGACGTCATCGAGTTGAACGTGTGCAGAACTCGGAGGTGCCGTGCGTTCGGTACTTGGATCGGTCAGATTGTGAAGACGTATGACTACATCAACCGTGTTGTGCTAACGCTTCCGCATTCGGTCTACGAGGGTACGTGGGCACACTCTCCCCTCTTGTTGCTATGCATCACCATGATCCTGTGTGTGCGTAGGATTTTTTTTGAAATTACTATGTTCCCCAACATATGCATGATTTGATATATTTGCAAGTCTCTTCGAATTATCAGTTTGGTTTGGCCTACTAGATTGATCTTTCTGACAATGGGAGAAGTGCTTAGCTTTGGGTTCAATCTTACGGTGTCCTTTCTCAGTGACAGCAGGGGCAGCAAGGCACGTATTGTATTGTTTCCATCGAGGATAAAAAGATGGGGTTTATATCATATTGCTTGAGTTTATCCCTCTACATCATGTCATCTTGCCTAAAGCGTTACTCTGTTCTTATGAACTTAATACTCTAGATGCATGCTGGATAGCGGTCGATGTGTGGAGTAATAGTAGTAGATGCAGAATCGTTTCGGTCTACTTGTCACAGACGTGATGCCTATATTCATGATCATTGCCTTAGATATCATCATAACTATGCGCTTTTCTATCAATTGCTCGGCGGTAATTTGTTCACCCACCGTAATTTATGCTATCTTGAGAGAAGCCACTAGTGAAACCTATGTCCCCCGGGTCTACTTCACATCATATAAGTTTCCAATCTACAATTCTAGTTTACTATCTATTTTGCAATCTTCATTTTCCAATCTATATCACAAAAATACCAAAAATATTTATCTTATTATCTCTATCAGATCTCACTCTCGTAAGTGACCGTGAAGGGATTGACAACCCCTTTATCGCATTGGTTGCGAGGTTCTTGTTTGTCTGTGCAGGTACTAGGGGATTTGCGTGTAGTCTCCTACTGGATTGATACCTTGGTTCTCAAAAACTGAGGGAAATACTTACGCTACTTTGCTGCATCATCCTTTCCTCTTCAAGGGAAAACCAACGCATGCTCAAGGGGTAGCGAGAAGGATTTCTGGCACCGTTGCCGGGGAGATTTGCGCCAAGTCAAGACATACCAACTACCCATCACAAGCTCTTATCCCTCGCATTACATTATTTGCCATTTGCCTCTCGTTTTCCTCTCCCCCACTTCACCCTTGCCGTTTTATTCGCCTCTTTTCCGTTCGCCCTTTTTCTGTCCGCCTTCTTTCGCTTGCCTCTTGTTTGCTTGTGTGTTGGATTGATCGTTTGTCACGATGGCTCAAGATAATACTAAATTATGTGACTTTACTAATACCAACAACAATGATTTTATTAGCACTCCGATTGCTCCTCTTACCGATGCTGAATCTTGTGAAATTAATACTGCTTTGCTGAATCTTTTCATGAAAGATCAATTTGGTGGTCTTCCTAGTGAAGATGCCGCTACCCATCTAAACAGCTTTGTTGATTTATGTGATATGCAAAATAATAAAGATGTGGATAATGATATTGTTAAATTGAAGCTATTTCCGTTTTCGCTTAGAGATCGTGTTAAAACTTGGTTCTCTTCTTTGCCTAAAAATAGTATTGATTCTTGGAATAAGTGCAAAGATGCTTTTATCTCCATAAGTATTTTCCTCCCACAAAGATCATCTCTCTTAGAAATGATATTATGAATTTTAAGCAACTTGATCATGGGCATGTTGCACAAGCTTGGGAGAGGATGAAATTAATGATACGTAATTGCCCTACACATGGTTTGAATTTATGGATGATTATACAAAAAATTTATGCTGGATTGAATTTTGCTTCTAGAAATCTTTTAGATTCGGCCGTGGGAGGCACTTTTATGTAAATCACTTTAGGAGAAGCTACTAAACTCCTAGATAATATTATGGTTAATTATTCTCAATGGCACACCGAGAGATCTACTAGTAAAAAGGTTCATGCGATAGAAGAGATTAATTTCTTGAGTGGAAAGATGGATGAACTTATGAAATTGTTTGCTAATAAGAGTGTTTCTTCTGATCCTAATGATATGCCTTTGTCTACTTTTATAGAGAATAATAATGAATCTATGGATGTGAATTTTGTTGGTAGGAACAATTTTGGTAACAACACGTATAGAGGAAACTTTAATTCTAGGCCATTCCCTAGTAATTCCTCTAATAATTATGGTAATTCCTACAACAACTTTTATGGAAATTTTAATAAGATTCCCTCTGATTTTGAGACTAGTGTTAAAGAATTTATGAATTCGCAAAAGAATTTCAATGCTTTGCTTGAAGAAAAATTGCTGAAGATTGATGAGTTGGCTAGGAACGTGGATAAAATTTCTCTTGATGTTGATTCTTTGAAACTTAGATCTATTCCACCTAAGCATGATATCAATGAGTCTCTCAAAACCATGAGAATTTCCATTGATGAGTGCAAAGAAAGAACCGCTAGGATGCGTGGTATGAAAGATTGCTTTGTAAAAGCGTGTTCTTCTATTTTCATGATAATAATGATGAAGATCTAAAAGTGATTGGTGTGTCTCCTATTAAATCTTTGTTTGCCAATATGAATGTTGATAAAGATGGGACTGGAGATGAGTCAACTTTAGTTAGAAGGCGTCCCAATGATTCAGAGTTTTTAGATCTTGATGCAAAAATTGGTATAAGTGGGATTGAAGAGGTCAAAACTTTACATAGCAATGAACCCACTATTTTGGATTTCAAGGAATTTAATTATGATAATTGCTCTTTGATAGATTGTATTTCCTTTTTGAAATCCGTGTTAAATTCTCCTTATGCTTATGATCAAAACAAAGCTTTCACTAAACATATCGTTGATGCTTTAATGCAATCTTATGAAGAAAAACTTGAATTAGAAGTTTCTATCCGTAGAAAACTTTATGATGAGTGGGAACCTACTATTAAAATAAATATTAAAGATCATGAATGCTATGCTTTATGTGATTTAGGTGCTAGTGTTTCCACGATTCCAAAAACTTTGTGTGATGTGCTAGGTTTCCGTGAATTTAATGATTGTTCTTTAAATTTGCATCTTGCGGATTCCACCATTAAGAAACCTATGGGAAGAATTAATGATGTTCTTATTTTTGCAAATAGGAATTATGTGCCCGTAGATTTCATTGTTCTTGATATAGATTGCAATTCTACTTGTCCTATTATTCTTGGTAGACCTTTCCTTAGAACGATTGGTGCAAGTATTGATATGAAAGAATGAAATATTAGATTCCAATTTCCATTAAGGAAGGGCATGGAACACTTTCCTAGGAAGAAAATTAAATTACCTTATGAATCTATTATGAGAGCCACTTATGGATTGCATACCAAAGATGATAATACCTAGATCTATTCTTGTTTTTATGCCTAGCTAGGGGCGTTAAACGATAGCGCTTGTTGGGAGGCAACCCAATTTTATTTTTGTTCCTTGCTTTTTGTTCCTGTTTAGTAATAAATAAATCATCTATCCTCTGTTATGATTGTGTTTTTATGTTGTAATTAGTGTTTGTGCCAAGTAAAACCTTTAGGATCTTCTTGGATGATTGTTATTTGATCTTGCTGGAAAAAAACAGAAAGTATGTGCTCACGAGAATAATTTTCATTTTTAACCTGGGAGCGATAAAATACTGATTCAACTGAAGTAGATCAACATATAAATTATTTAGGTCTTCCTAATTTGGTAGAAGTTTTGGAGTTACATAAGTATTCGAAACCTACAATTTACTACAGACTATTTTGTTTTTGACAGATACTGTTTTTCGTTTGTTGTTTGCTTATTTTGATGAATCTATGGCTAGTATCGGGGGGTATGAACCATAGAGAAGTTGGAATAAAGTAGATTTAACACCAATATAAATAAAGAATGAGTTCATTACAATACCTTAAGTGGTGATTTGTTTTCTTATACTAACGGAGCTCATGAGATTTTCTATTGAGTTTTGTGTTGTGAAGTTTTCAAGTTTTTGGGTAAAGATTTGATGGATTTTGGAACAAGAAGTGGCAAGAGCCTAAGCTTGGGGATGCCCAAGGCACCCCTAGGTAAAATTCAAGGACAACCAAAAGCCTAAGCTTGGGGATGCCACAGAAGGCATCCCCTCTTTCGTCTTCGTCTATCGGTAACTTTACTTGAGGCTATATTTTTATTCACCACATGATATGTGTTTTGCTTGGAGCGTCTTGTATGATTTGAGTCTTTGATTTTTAGTTTACCACAATCATCCTTGCTGTACACACCTTTTGGGAGAGACACACATGAATCAGAATTTATTAGAATACTCTATGTGCTTCACTTATATCTTTTGAGCTAGATAATTTTGCTCTAATACTTCACTTATATTTTTAAGAGCACGGTGGTGGATTTATTTTGTAGAAATTATTGATATCTCATGCTTCACTTATATTATTTTGAGAGTCTTTTAGAACAGCATGGTAATTTGCTTTGGCTATAAAACTAGTCCTAATATGATAGGCATCCAAGATGGGTATAATAAAAACTTTCATATAAAGTGCATTGAATACTATGGGAAGTTTGATACTTGGTGATTGTTTTGAGATATGAAGATGGTAATATTAGAGTCATGCTAGTTGAGTAGTTGTGAATTTGAGAGATACTTGTGTTAAAGTTTGTGATTCCCGTAGCATGCACGTATGGTGAACCGTTATGTGATGAAGTTGGAGCATGATTTATTTATTGATTTTCTTCCTTATGAGTGGCGGTCGGGGACGAGCGATGGTCTTTTCCTACCAATCTACCCCCCTAGGAGCATGCGCGTAGTACTTTGTTTCGATAACTAATAGATTTTTGCAATAAGTATGTGAGTTCTTTATGACTAATGTTGAGTCCATGGATTATACGCACTCTCACCCTTCCACCGTTGCTAGCCTCTCTAGTACCGTGCAACTTTCGCCGGTACCACAAACCCATGATATACCTTCCTCAAAACAGCCACCATACCTACCTATTATGGCATTTCCATAGTGATAACCCACAAGTATAGGGGATGGCAACAGTTTTCAAGGGTAGAGTATTCAACCCAAATTTATTGATTCGACACAACAGGAGCCAAAGAATATTCTCAAGTATTAGCAGCTGAGTTGTCAATTCAACCACACCTGGAAACTTAATATATGCAACAAAGGGTTTAGTAGCAAAGTAATATGATAGTAGTGGTAACAGTAGCAAAAGTAATATTTTTGGTTTTATAGTGATTGTAACAGTAGTAACGGAAAAGTAAATAAGTGAAGAACAATATATGAAAAGCTCGTAGGCAATGGATCAATGATGGATAATTATGTCAGATGCGATCAATCATGCAACAGGTATAACATAGGGTGACACAGAACTAGCTCCAGTTCGTCAATGTAATGTAGGCATGTATTCCAAATATAATCATACGTGCTGATGGAAAAGAACTAGCATGACATCTTTTGTCCTACCCTCCCGTGGCAGCGGGGTCCTATTGGAAAGTAAGGGATATTAAGGCCTCCTTTTAATAGAGTACCAGACCAAAGCATTAACACATAGTGAATACATGAACTCCTCAAACTACGGTCATCACCGGTAAGTATCCCAATTTTTGTCACTTCAGGGTTAACGGATCATAACACATAATAGGTGACTATAGACTTGCAAGATAGGATCAAGAACTTACATATATTCATGAGAACATAATAGGTTCAGATATGAAATCATGGCACTCGGGCCCTAGTGACAAGCATTAAGCATAGCAAAGTCATAGCAACATCAATCTCAGAACATAGTGGATACTAGGGATCAAACCATAACAAAACTAACTCGATTACATGATAAATCTCATCCAACCCATCACCGTATAGCAAGCCTACTATGGAATTACTCACGCACGATGGTGAGCATCATGAAATTGGTGATGGAGGAAGGTTGATGATGAGGATGGCGACAGATTCCCCTCTCCGAAGCCCCGAACGGACGCCAGATCAGCCCTCCCGGGAGAGTTTAGGGCTTGGCGGCGGCTCCGTATCGTAAAACGCGATGAATCCTTCTCTCTGATTTTTTTCTCCCTGAACACGAATATATAGAGTTGGAGTTGAGGTCGGAGGAGCACCAGGGGGCCCATGAGGCAGGGGGCGCGCCCAGCGGGGGTAGGCGCGCGCCCCACCATCGTGGACAGGGTGTGGCCCCCCTGGCCTTGATTCTTTCTCCAATATTTTTTATATATTCCAAAAATAATCTCCGTTGATTTTCAGGTCATTCCGAGAACTTTTATTTCTGCACAAAAATAACACCATGGCAATTCTGCTGAAAACAGCGTCAGTCTGGGTTAGTTCCATTCAAATCATGCAAGTTAGAGTCCAAAACAAGGGCAAAAGTGTTTGGAAAAGTAGATACAACGGAGACGTATCACCTCCCCCAAGCTTAAACCTTTGCTTGTCCTCAAGCAATTCAGTTGATAAGCTGAAAGTGATAAATAAAAAACTTTTACAAACTCTGTTTGCTTTTGTTGTTGTAAATATGTAAATCTAGCATTCAAGTTTTCAGCAAATATTATGAACTAACCATATTCACAATAACATTTAGGTCTCATGTTTACTCATATCAATGGCATAATCAACTAGCGAGCAATAATAATAAATCTCGGATGACAACACTTTCTCAAAACAATCATAATATGATATAACAAGATGGTATCTCGCTAGCCCTTTCTGAGACCGCAAAATATAAATGCAAAGCACCTTTAAAGATCAAGGATTGACTAGACATTGTAATTCATGGTAAAAGAGATCCAGTCAAGTCATACTCAATGTAAACTAACGATAATACATGAAAATGACAGCGGTGCTCTCCAACTAGTGCTTTTTAATAAGAGGATGATGAATCAACATAAAAGTAAATGGATAGGCCCTTCGCAGAGGGAATCAGGGAATTGTAGAGGTGCCAGAGCTCGATTTTGAAATAGAGATGAATAATACTTTGAGCGGTATACTTTCATTGTCAACATAACAACCGAGAGATCTTGATATCTTCCATGCTACACACATTATAGGCGGTTCCCAAGCAGAATGGTAAAATTTATACTGCCCCACCACCAACAAGCATCAATCCATGGCTTGCCCGAAACAACGGGTGCCTCCAACTACCAACAATCCTGGGGGAGTTTTGTTTGCAATTATTTTGATTTGATTTGAGCATGGGACTGGGAATCCCGATGACCAGCCATTTTCTCGTGGGTGAGGAGTGGAGTCCACTCCTCTTGAGAATAACCCGCCTAGCATAGAGGATACAGACAACCCTAGTTGATACATGAGCTATTCGAGCATACAAAACAGAATGTTTATGTGAAGGTTTAGAGTTTGGCACATAGAAAATTACTTGGAACGGCAGGTAGATACCGTATATAGGAAGGTATGGTGGACTCATATAAAATAACTTTGGGGTTTATGGAGTTGGATGCACAAGCAATATTCCCGCTTAGTACAAGTGAAGGCTAGAAAGAGACTAGGAAGCGACCAGCTAGAGAGCGACAACAGTCATGAACATGCATTAAAATTAATCAACACCGAATGCAAGCATGAGTAGGATATAATTCACCATGAACATAAATATCATAGAGGCTATGTTGATTTTGTTTCAACTACATGCGTGAACATGTGCCAAGTCAAGCCACTAGAATCGTTCAAAGGAGGACACCCTATCATACCACATCACAACCATTTTAATAGCATGTTGGAACGCAAGGTAAACCATTATAAACTCCTAGCAAATCAAGCATGGCATAAGCAACTATAATCTCTAATTGTCATTGCGAACATGCTTCGTTCATAATAGGCTGAATCAGGAACGATGGACTAATCATATTTACAAAAACAAGAGAGGTCGAGTTCATACCAGCTTTCCTCATCTCAATCAGTTCATCATATATCATCATTATTGCCTTTCATTTGCACGACCGAATAGTGTGGATAATAATAATAGTGCATGTGCATTGGACCAAGCTGCAATCTGCAAGCATTCAATTCAAGGGAGAAGACAAGGTAATATGGGCCCTTTGTTAGATCAACAATAATGCATATAAGAGCCGCCCAACATTTTCATCGTGGTCTTCTCCTCTCGCCCCCCAAAGAAAAGAAAGGAACAAAACTATTTACACGGGAAAGCTCCCAACAAGCAGAAGAAGAACAAGAAATCTTTTTGGGTTTTCTTTTTAATTACTACTACTACAGGCATGAAAAGTAAACTAGCTAAAAGCTACAACTATTTTTTTTGGTTTTTCTTAAGGTTTTTCAAACACACAAGAAGAAAGCTTAAAAAGAAAATCAACTAGAATGGATGATACAATGAAAAAGTATGAGCACTGACAACCGGCATGAGTGTGTGAACATGAATGTAATGTCGGTGAGAGATACGTACTCCCCCAAGCTTAGGCTTTTGGCCTAAGTTGGTCTATGCCCATGGATCAAAGTGGCCCTCTCCAGTGTATGGGGGAGTGTCCTCTGGGTGCCACTGGTTGGCGATCTCCTCTGGATCCCACTGATAAACAGACTGACGGTAAGGATCAAGTGGTGGCTCCGGCTCCGGCTCTGCAGCTGACATCTGGCCCCGGTACGCATGAATGGCCTTAGGCAAAATGAGGTACGTGCATGAAAATATGTTAAACAAAGAGGGCGCGGGCAAGGTAATAATATCACAATAATTTTTACCAAATATTAATTTGTACTTAAGTATCCTATTCTTATCCTTAACAATAGACTCATGTGCTACCATACTCTTATAATCTAGAACAATAGGAGGCAACAACTTTTCCTCTTTCTCAAAATGCCTGATATGTATGTTAAAGTGTGCAGCAAGGCGCGAGGCAAAGATACCTCCGAGGACGGGGCCCTTTGTACGGTTTAGATTTAACCGTTTATCAACAATAGCGCCTAAACTGAAAGTAGTATCACGAAACATGGCATGGCGCAAAATAACAATATCAGGGGCACTAAGGTTTCCACAGTTCCCACGACCAATTAATCATCTACTAGCAAATATTGCGAAGTAATGCAGAACAAGAAAATGTATGCTAGTGATTCTTGCATCAGAAACCTTTCTAGTTTCCCCTACAGCAATCGTATCAATAAACCCTTCCACATCATTACGATGCGGTTCCTCTACGCTGCCAGCAAAGGGTATCATACAGACTCGACAAAAATCATAAAGTGACATCTCCTTATGCTCATTATAAAAATAAAATTCCATCGAAGGTGGCGATCTCCTAGCATGGAAATGAAAATTTTGCACAAAAATATTGGCGAGTAAGAGATACTATTCACGCTGGTCGTGGAGGAAGTCGGTGAGGCCTCCGCAGTACGAGGGAGATTATACTTGGGCTTCTTGTTCTCTTCACTTTGCTTATCCTTTGAGCTTCGGCTCGATGAGCCCCTCAAAAATCACTTCATCTTTTTCTGAAAATTTTAGTAACTTAAAATAAAAGTGAACCAAACTCAACAAGATTGATAGCAACTACTCCTACAAGTGTCTAGAGGCTATATCATGCATTAAAACTACTTTTGACCACATAAATTTTACATGCATGCTCAAGAACTGGGTCACCTAAGCAGCAAAAAATGCAATAAATAAAGCACTAGAACAAAAACTAATTGGACCATTGGAGGAGTCCCATACCCAAGAAAAATCCTCCAAAGCAGTTTTGTGAATGGAGCTTTGAGCAAGGAGAGCAAAAATGGCAGCAAGATGAGCAAGAACTCGGGTTTGAGCTGGTGGATGATTTTTTCTGGAGCAAGACGAAGTGTGTGGGTGCAAGAATAAGTGGAGGGAACCCATGTGGGGTCCACGAGGTAGGGGGCGCGCCCAGGGGGGTGGGCGCGCCCTACACTCTCGTGGGCACATGGTGGGTCCCCCTGGTGTGTTCCTAGTGCCAATAATTCTTAAATATTCTGGAAACAATCATATTAAATTTTTAGGACATTTGGGAACTTCTATTTTTGGGGTATTTTTTATTGCAAGGATAATTCAGAAAAACAGAGAGAAATTTTTACTTTATTTAATATATATAACATAAAGTAAAAGGAGGATACAGAAAGTTGTGCTTTCTAACTTCATCCATCTCATGCTCATCAAAAGGAATCCACTAACAAGGTTGATGAGGTCTTGTTAACAAACTCATTTCGAATAACATGAAACTGGAGAAATTTCGAATAACACTAGGTTACCTCAACGGGGATATGTGAAGGAAATATGCCTTAGAGGCAATAATAAAGTTGTTATTTATATTTCCTTATATCATGATAAATGTTTATTATTCATGCTAGAATTGTATTAACCGGAAACTTAGTACATGTGTGAATACATAGACAAACAGAGTGTCACTAGTTTGCCTCTACTTGACTAGCTCGTTGAATCAATGATGGTTATGTTTCCTAACCATATACATGAGTTGTCATTTGATTAACGGGATCACATCATTAGAGAATGATGTGATTGACTTGACCCATCCGTTAGCTTAGCACGATGATCGTTTAGTTTGTTGCTTTTGCTTTCTCCATAACTATACATGTTCCTATGACTATGAGATCATGCAACTCCCGAATACCGGAGGAACACTTTTTGTGCTACAAAATGTCACAGCATAACTGGGTGATTATAAAGGTGCTCTATAGGTGTCTCCGATGGTGTTTGTTGAGTTGGCATGGATCGAGATTAGAATTTGTCACTCCAATTGTCGGAGAGGTATCTTTGGGCCCTCTCGGTAATGCACATCACTATAAGCCTTGCAAGCAATGTGACTAATGAGTTAGTTACGGGATGTAGCATTACGGAACGAGTAAAGAGACTTGCCGGTAATGAGATTGAACTAGGTATTGAGATACCGACGATCGAATCTCGGGCCAGTAACATACCGATGACAAAGGGAACAACGTATAACGTTATGCGGTTTGACCGATAAAGATCTTCGTAGAATATGTAGGAACCAATATGAGCATCCAGGTTCCGCTATTGGTTATTGACCAGAGATGAGTCTCGATCATGTCTACATAGTTCTCGAACCCGTAGGGTCCGCACGCTTAACGTTCGGTGACGATCAATATTACGAGTTTATGTGTTTTGATGTACCGAAGGTAGTCCAGAGTCCCGGATTTGATCATGGACATGACAAGGAGTCTTGAAATGGTCGAGACGTAAAGATCGATATATTGGAAGCCTATATTTGGACATCGGAATGGTTCCGAGTGGTTCGGGCATTTTTTCGGAGTACCGGGAGGTTACCGGAACCCCCCGGGGAGTATATGGCCTTATTGGGCCTTAGTGGAATAGAGGAGAGGGAAGGGAAAAGAGGTAGGCGCACCCGCCAAGCCCAATCCGAATTGGGAGGGGGGTCGGCCCCCCTTTCCTTCCTCCCTCTCTCCTCCTTCCTTCCTCTCCTACTCCTACTTGGAAGGGTTCCTACTTCTACTAGGAAAGGGGGGAATCCTACTCCCGGAGGGAGTAGGACTCCCCCAGGGCGCGCCATAGAGAGGGCCGGCCCTCCCCCTCCTCCACTCCTTTATATATGGGGGAGGGGGGCACCCCATGGACACACAAGTTGATCAGTTGATCTTTTAGTCGTGTGCGGTGCCCCCTCCACCATAATCCACCTCGATTATATCGTAGCGGTGCTTAGGCGAAGCCCTGTTCCGGTAGCATCATCATCACCGTCATCACGCCGTCGTGCTGACGAAACTCTCCCTCAAAGCTCTACTAGATCGTGAGTTCGCGGGACGTCACCGAGCTAAACGTGTGTAGATCACGGAGGTGCCGTACGTTCGGTACTAGGGATCGGTCGATCGTGAAGACGTACGACTACATCTTGCGTGTGCGTAGGATTTTTTTTGAAATTACTGCGTTCCCCAACAATATGCACATCCCCAACAATAAGAATATCATATTTCTTCTTGACATTAGGAAGAGGAAATTCAAAACCTCCAATAGTGATTGTTGAAATGTTTCCAATAGAATTGATACTGTGGACTTGAGGTTGTTTCCTCGGAAAGTGTACCGTATGCTCATTACCATTAACATGAAAAGTGACATTGCCTTTGTTGCAATCAATAACAGCCCCTGCAGTATTCAAGAAGGGTCTTCCAAGGATAATCGACATACTATTGTCCTCAGGAATATCAAGAATAACAGAGTTCGCTAAAATAGTAACGTTTCCAACCACAACAGGAACATCCTCACAAATACCGACAGGTATAGCGGTTGATTTATCAGCCATTTGCAAAGATATTTCAGTAGGTGTCAACTTATTCAAATCAAGTCTACGATATAAATAGATAGGCATAACACTGACACCGGCTCCAAGATCACATAAAGCAGTTTTAACATAGTTTCTTTTAATAGAGCATGGTATAGTTGGTACTCCGGGATCTCCTAGTTTCTTTGGTATTCAACCCTTAAAAGTGTAATTAGCAAGCATGGTGGAAATTTCAGCCTCGTGTATCTTTCTTTTATTTGTAACAATATCTTTCATGTATTTAGCATAAGGGTTCATTTTAAGCATATCAGTCAAACACATACACAAAAAGATAGGTCTAATCATTTCAGCAAAGCGCTCAAAATCCTCACCATCCTTTTTCTTGGATGGTTTAGGACGAAAAGGCATGGGTTTCTGAACCCATGGTTCTCTTTCCTTACCGTGCTTCCTAGCAACAAAGTCTCTCTTATCATAACGTTGATTCTTTGATTGTGGGTTATCAAGATTAATAGGAGGTTCAATCTCTACATCATTATCATTGCTAGGTTGAGCATCAACATGAACATCATCATTAACCTTATCACTAGGTTCATGTTCATTACCAGATTGTGTTTCAGCATCAGAAATAGAAATACCATTGGGATTCTCAGGTGTGTCAACAACAGGTACACTAGAAGTATGCAAAGTCCTATCATTTTTCTTTTTCTTCCTTTTAGAAGGACTAGGTGCATCAACATTAGTTCTCTGAGAATCTTGCTCAATTCTCTTAGGGGGGCCCTCAGGATACAAAGGTTCATGAGTCATTTTACCCCCTCTAGTCATAACTCTAACAACATTATCATTTTTCTTATTATTTAATTCATTGAGCAAATCATTCTGAGCCTTAAGTACTTGTTCTACTTGAGTGGTAACCATAAAAGCATGTTTACTAATAAGTTTAAGTTCACCTTTAACTCTAGACATATAATCACTTAAGTATTCAAGCATATCAGCATTGCGTTTCAATTGTCTACCAACATAAGCATTGAAGTTTTCTTGTTTAACAATAAAATTATCAAACTCATCTAAGCATTGGCTACCAGACTTATAACGAGGAATATCACCTTCATCAAATCTATAGAGAGAATTTACCTTTACTACCTGTGTCGGGTTATCAAGACCATGTATTTCTTCAATAGGTGGTAAATTCTTAACATCTTCAGCTTTAATACCTTTTTCTTTCATAGATTTCTTTGCCTCTGGCATATCTTCAGGACTGAGAAATAGAATACCCCTTTTGTTCGGAGTTGGCTTAGGAGTTGGTTCAGGAAGTGTCCAATCATTTTCATTACTCAACATATTATTCAATAGCAATTCAGCTTGATCAACAGTTCTTTCCCTGAAAACACAACCAGCACAACTATCCAGGTAATCTCTGGAAGCATCGGTTAGTCCATTATAAAAGATATCAAGTATTTCGTTTTTCTTGAGAGGATGATCAGGCAAAGCATTGAGTATTTGGAGAAGCCTCCCCCAAGCTTGTGGGAGACTCTCTTCTTCCATTTGCACAAAATTATATATTTCCCTTAAGGCAGCTTGTTTCTTATGAGCAGGGAAATATTTAGCGAAGAAGTAATAAATCATATCCTGGGGACTACGCACACAACCAGGATCAAGAGAATTAAACCATGTTTTAGCATCACCCTTTAATGAGAACAGAAACAACTTAAGGATAAAGTAATAGCGAGTTTTCTCATCATGAGTAAACAGGGTGGCTATATCATTTAATTTAGTAAGATGTGCCACAACAGTTTCAGATTCATAGCCATAAAAAGGATCAGATTCAACCAAAGTAATTAACTCAGGATCGACAGAGAAATCATAATCCTTATCAGTAATAAAGATAGGTGAAGTAGCAAAAGCAGGGTCATATTTCATTCTAGCATTCAAAGACTTTTCTTTAAGCTTAGCTAATAATTTCTTAAGATCAGATCTATCATTACAAGCAAGAAAGTCTCTAGCAGTTTCTTCATCCATAACATAACCCTCAAGCACAACAGGCAATTCATATCTAGGGGGAGAATCTTCATCATCACTTTCATAAATATTATCAGTTTCAATAATTTCATTCTCTCTAGCCCTAGCCAGTTGTTCATCAAGAAATTCACCTAGTGGCACAGTATTGTCAAGCATAGAAGTAGTTTCATCATAAGTATCATGCAAAGCAGAAGTGGCATCATCAATAACGTGCGACATATCAGAATGAATAATAGGTGTAGGTGTCGCAAGTTTACTCAAAACAGAAGGTGAATTAAGTGCAGAGCTAGATGGCAGTTCCTTACCTCCCCTCGTAGTTGAGGGAAAAATCTTGGTTCTTTGATCTTTCAAGTTCTTCATAGTGACCAGTAGATATAAATCCCCAGTGGCTCAAAGAATAGAGCTATGCTCCCCTGCAATGGCGCCAGAAAATAGTCTTGATAACCCACAAGTATAGGGGATCACAACAGTTTTCGAGGCTAGAGTATTCAACCCAAATTTATTGATTCGACACAAGGGGAGCCAAAGAATATTCTCAAGTATTAGCAGTTGAGTTGTCAATTCAAACACACCTGGAAACTTAATATCTGCAGCAAAGGTTTTAGTAGCAAAGTAATATGATAGTAGTGGTAACGGTAGCAAAAGTAATATTTTTGGTTTTATAGTGATTGTAACAGTAGCAACGGAAAAGTAAACAAGCGAAGAACAATATATGAAAAGCTCATAGGCAATGGATCAGTGATGGATAATTATGTCGGATGCGATCAATCATGCAACAGTTATAACATAGGGTGACACAGAACTAGCTCCAGTTCATCAATGTAATGTAGGCATGTATTCTGAATATAGTCATATGTGCTTATGGAAAAGAACTTGCATGACATCTTTTGTCCTACCCTCCCGTGGCAGCGGGGTCCTATTGGAAACTAAGGGATATTAAGGACTCCTTTTAATAGAGTACTGGACCAAAGCATTAACACATAGTGAATACATGAACTCCTCAAACTACGGTCATCACTGGTAAGTATCCCGATTATTGTCACTTCGGGATTAACGGATCATAACACATAATATGTGACTATAGACTTGCAAGATAGGATCAAGAACTCACATATATTCATGAGAACATAATAGGTTTAGATCTAAAATCATGGCACTCGGGCCCTAGTGACAAGCATTAAGCATAGCAAAGTCATAGCAACATCAATCTCAGAACATAGTGGATACTAGGGATCAAACCGTAACAAAACTAACTCGATTACATGATAAATCTCGTCCAAACCATCACCGTCCAGCAAGCCTATGATGGAATTACTCACGCATGGTGGTGAGCATCATGAAATTGGTGATGAAGGAAGGTTGATGATGACGATGGCGATGGATTCCCCTCTCTGGAGCCCCGAACGGACTCCAAATCAGCCCTTCCAAGAGAGTTTAGGGCTTGGCGGCGGCTCCGTATCGTAAAACGCGATGAATCCTTCTCTCTGATTTTTCTCCCCGAACACGAATATATAGAGTTGGAGTTGAGGTCAGAGGAGCGCCAGGGGGCCCACGAGGTAGGGGGGTGCGGCCAGCAGGGGTAGGCGCGCCCCCACCCTCGTGGACAGGGTGTGGCCCCCTGGTCTTTATTATTTCGCCAATATTTTTATATATTCCAAAAATAATCTCCGTTGATTTTCAGGTCATTCCGAGAACTTTTTTTTTTGCAAAAAAATAACGCCATGGCAATTCTGCTGAAAACAGCGTCAGTCTGGGTTAGTTCCATTCAAATCATGCAAGTTAGAGTCCAAAACAAGGGCAAAAGTGTTTGGAAAAGTAGATACGATGGGGACGTATCACATAGCCATTCTGAGATATATTGCCATGCAACTTTCCACCGTTCCATTTATTATGACACGCTTCATCATTGTCATATTGCTTTGCATGATCATGTAGTTGACATTGTATTTGTGGCAAAGCCACCGTTCATAATTCTTTCATACATGTCACTCTTGATTCATCGCATATCCCGGGACACCGCCGGAGGCATTCACATAGAGTCGTATTTTTGTTCTAGTATCGAGTTGTAACATTCAGTTATGAGTAAATAAAAGTGTGATGATCATCATTATTAGAACATTGTCCCAAGTGAGGAAAAAAAAGAGAGGCCCAAGAAGCCCAAATAAAAAAAGAGGCCAAAGAAGCCCTAATAAAAAAATGAGAGAAAAAGAGAGAAGGGACAATATTACTATCCTTTTTCCACACTTGTGTTTCAAAATAGCACCATGGTCTTCATGATAGAGAGTCTCCTATTCTGTCACTTTCATATACTAGTGGGAATTTTTCATTATAGAACTTGGCTTGTATATTCCAATGATGGGCTTCCTCAAAATGCCCTAGGTCTTTGTGAGCAAGTGAGTTGGATGCACACCGACTTAGTTTCTTTTTGAGCTTTCATACACTTATAGCTCTAGTGCATCAGTTGCATGGCAATCCCTACTCACTCACATTGATATCTATTGATGGCATCTCCATAGCCTGTTGATACGCCTAGTTGATGTGAGACTATCTTCTCCTTTTTTGTCTTCTCCACAACCACCATTCTATTCCACCTATAGTGCTACATCCATGGCTCACGCTCATGTATTGCGTGAAGATTGAAAAGGTTTGAGAACATCAAAAGTATGAAACAATTGCTTGGCATGTCATCGGGGTTGTGCATGATTTAAATATTTTGTGTGATGAAGATAGAGCATAGCCAGACTATATGATTTTGTAGGGACAACTTTCTTTGGCCATGTTATTTTGAGAAGACATAATTGCTTTATTAGTATGCTTGAAGTATTACTATTTTTATGTCAATATTAAACTTTTATCTTGAATCTTATGGATCTGAACATTCATGCCACAATAAAGAGAATTACATTAAAAATTATGTTAGGGAGCATTCCACATCAAAAATTCTGTTTTTATCATTTACCTACTCGAGGATGAGGAGGAATTAAGCTTGGGGATGCTTGATACGTCTCCAACGTATCTATAATTTTTGATGGGACAATTGCAAGTTTGCCCCTAGTTGGAACCCACCCACGGGGTTTGCCCTTAATTTTCCACCTTGCTCAGTTTTGCCCTTAGATTTGTCCCAGGGCTCGCTCGAATGCCCTTCCGTGATGGCCCCGTGTGGTCAGCGCCGTTTGACCACGGTTTTGCGCTGTTTTGGACAGCACATGCCCCTGCCCTTTCCTTATAGGTGGGACCCGCGTATGTATCGCTTCTCATTTCCCCTCTCTACCGAATCTGTCTCTAGAACCCTAGCACAGCGGCGACCCAGGCAAACCCTAACCCTAGCTTTTGGCGGCGTGCATCCGAGCCCGGCCCGTGGTTTGGTCGATGTCGTGAGAGATCCAGACCACATCTTCATCGGCTACGATGGTGAAGACCCGTAGCTCACGCGGCGGTGGAGGCGAAATGGAGGGCGCGGCGTCAAGACAGAGGACTCCGATGTCGACGGAGGAGACGAGCCAACAGATCCCAGATGGGTAAGTTCATCTGCTTTTTATCACTAGTTCTTACTTTAGTTTTAGGTAGATCTGCCGTGCGTGATGTTTTTCGGACATTTTCTTGCATTCATAGGATGGATCCAGAGCACGCATTTTCTCTGTCCATTAGAATGGAAATGACTCTTTTAGCAAGGTTTGGTACTAAGGATCAAGGCACAGGCTTCACTTTTCCTCTTGTGATCGATGCTACAAGCACATTCACCTCTTTTAGGGATGCAGTATACAGAAAATATCTGTGGGGTTTGTACGATGTTGTTGAGTTTAGATTTTGGGACCAGGATAAATTTGCATGGATCCCTCTGCAGTGTGATGATGAGCTAGCCCAGATGTTTGCAGCCAATGCACTGTTGAAAAGTGGCAAAATTGAAGCCACTGTCATACAGAGAGCCAGACCAGATGCAGCTCCTAGTACAGCAAAGCCCCCTGTTCCAGGAAACAAATCAAAAACTGCTGCTAGTAGGTCTAGGAGCATCAGAGCAACTCCAAGTAGTAGCTGTCATCCACCAGGAACTCCAAGTGCAAATGTGCCAACTCAACCTGGTGCTAGTGACAGTAATGCTGCTAATACTGCCAGTCAGATACCCACTGATCCTATAATTGAGGAGGCAGAGCCTAATGATGTGCTAGGTTCAGATGAAGAAGATGAGAGAATGTTTCCTGATCTAGTGCCCAGGAGGAATGTGGACCAGCAGGATGAGGACTACATTCCAGCAGAGTTTTCAGATACAGATGAAGAAGAGGAACAGGAGAACATTGACATGGGATGTTTTGAGAATGATGATGAGGACAGGCCTGAGATGTTGTATGACAGAGATAATCCAAGTCTAGCTGAAGGGGTTGTCTTTCCTTCTGCTGTGGATTGTAGAAATGTTGTAGCTACATTCTCCATAAAAAATGAAGTAGAGTACAAAATAGAGCATAGTGATCCAACAAGGTTCACTGTGTATTGTGCTTTTCCAAGATGTAGGTGGAGGCTGCATGCCTCTCTAAAGAGAAACAACACATTGTTTCAGGTATTAACAAATTGCATAATCAATGCTGACTATTTTCCATATGGTGTTGTAACATAGTAATTATGATTAATTTTCCTATTGAGTATCTAACTTTAATTTTTTATGTGCAGATCAAAGTAAATCCCTATGAGCATCATTGTCCCAGTGTCAACAGAACTGAAAGACTGAGAGCAGCCAAGAGGAGATGGATTGCTGATGCTATGCAGAACTGGGTAAGAGAAAATTCAAACATTGGTCCCAAGGAATTGCAAACCAACTTGCAGAAAAAATATGGTTTAGACTTTCCTTACATGAGAGTTTATTATGGTAAACAAATGGCTATTGACAACATTTATGGAAAGTATGAGGACAGTTTTCAGCTTTTGTACACATTCAAAGCTGAAGTAGAGAGAGCTTCTCCTAGTAGTGTTGTAGAAATAGATAGGCACATTGTTCCCTTCCAGTTGAAGGGAAAGAGGTATGAAAAGGAGTGTTTCAAAAGAGTTTTTGTTAGTTTCAAAGCTTGTTGGAGTGGCTTTTTAGCTGGATGCAGGCCCTACCTTGCTGTGGATGCTACAACTCTGAATGGTAGGTTCAGAGGGCAATTAGTAGCAGCATGTGCAGTTGATGCACATAACTGGATTTTTCTAGTGGCCTATGGTGTACTAGAGATAGAGTCCCAGGAGAGCATACAAACTGTAGTGTGCATTTTGTGCACACACATACATTGCGATAGCTTGCATACAAATTGTAACTATAGGGAAAAACATTGTCCAAACGCGCATCATTTCCTTTCTTTCCTTCAATTCTTTGGTCAGCGCACGATTTCTCTTCGCCAGATCAACTGCTTGCTTCTCCAACTTATGACTTTTGATCCAGCTAGCTTCAAGCGTTGCATGCAAATCTTCTAAAGCTAGTCCAACTCTTGCTGGAGGTGCAGGGTCAACCCAAACCACCCACTCACATTCATCTGGCAACTTCATGAACAATTTTCGATTAGATCTGATGTCGACTGCTTCGTCATGGATTCAAGCCCAAGAATATAAAATGCAGTTCAAATTCTTACATCCAGGGGGCAACCCAAAAATTGACAACCGGTGCTAGCTCCACCCCATGAGACGCAACGAGCAGGGATTAGGCCATGCCCTGGACAATGATGCTTCGAGCGATACTCCAGGCCGGAGAAAGTGGAGTCTGGCAAGTAAAACTCTGAGCTGTGCTGCACAATTCCTACCCCATCCACCTAATTTGACCAAAACCACATAAATCACCCGAAATTTGAGCTAACCCTAGAAAATGGGGAAATTTTACTCCACCTATTACAAATTACCTCTTCAGCGGCGGCCGGCGACGAGCTCTCCGACGACATACCCGACATCTCCATGGCCGTGGGCGAGCCTGCACGACGCCCCCTCCAACAACTCCTTCCTTCCGCCCCTTCCGCCCCCTTTCTTCTGTCTAGTGCGAGGTAGCAGACGACTAAAAGTCTAGGGATATCGACTCAGGGGTAAAAATGTCCAAAACGGCGCAAAACCGTGGTCAAACGGCGCTGACCACACGGGGCAGTCATGGAAGGGCATTCGAGCGAGCCCTGGGACAAATCTAAGGGCAAAACTGAGCAAGGTGGAAAATTAAGGGCAAACCCCGTGGGTGGGTTCCAACTAGGGGCATAAATGTATTTGTCCCATTTTTGATTGTTCCATTCTATTATATTATCTGTTTTGGATGTTTAATGGGCTTTAGTATACCTTTTTATATTAATTTTGGGACTGACCTATTAATCAAAAGCCCAGTGCAAATTGCTGTTTTTTTGCCTATTTCAGTGTTTCATAGAAAAGGAATATCAAACGGAATCCAAACAGAATGAAACCTTCACGGGGTACTTTTTTGGAACAAACGTGATCCAGGAGACTTGGAGTGGACGTCAAGGAAGCAGCGAGGAAGCCACGAGGCAGGAGGGCCCACCCCACCCCCGTGGGCCCCTCACAGCTCCACCGACCTACTTCTTTCACCTATATATAATCTTGTACCCTGAAACCTTCAGGGAGAGCCATGAAACACCTTTTCCACCGCCGCAACCTTCTGTACCCATGAGATCCCATCTTGGGGCCTTTTCCGGCGATCTGTCGGAGGGGGATTCGATCACGGAGGGCTTCTACATAGCCTCTCCGATGATGTGTGAGTAGTTTACCACAGACCTTCGGGTCCATAGTTATTAGTTAGATGGCTTCTTCTCTCTCTTTGGATCTCAATACAAAGTTCTCCTCGATCTTCTTGGAAATCTATTCGATGTAACTCTTTTTGCGGTGTGTTTGCCGAGATCCGATGAATTGTGGGTTTATGAACTTGATTATCTATGAATATTATTTGATTCTTCTCTGAATTCTTATATGCATGATTTGATATCTTTGAAAGTCTCTTCGAATTATCAGTTTGGTTTGGCCTACTAGATTGATCTTTCTTGCAATGGGAGAAGTGCTTAGCTTTGGGTTCAATCTTGCGGTGTCCTTTCCCAGTGACAGCTGGGGCAGCAAGGCACATATTGTATTGTTGCCATCGAGGATAAAAATATGGGGTTTATATCATATTGCTTGAGTTTATCCCTATACATCATGTCATCTTGCCTAAAGTGTTATTCCGTTCTTATGAACTTAATACTCTAGATGCATGCTAGATAGCGGTCGATGTGTGGAGTAATAGTAGTAGATGCAGAATCATTTTAGTCTACTTGTCACGGACGTGATGCCTATATTCATGATCATTGCCTTAGATATCATCATAACTATGCGCTTTTCTATCAATTACTCAGCAGTAATTTGTTCAATCACCGTAATTTATGCTATCTTGAGAGAAGCCACTAGTGAAACCTATGGCCCCCGGGTCTACATCACATCATATAAGTTCCAATCTAAAATTCTAGTTTACTATCTATTTTGCAATCTTTATTTTCCAATCTATGTCACAAAAATACCAAAAATATTTATCTTATTATCTCTATCAGATCTCACTCTCGTAAGTGACCGTGAAGGGATTGGCAACCCCTTTATCGCGTTGGTTGCGAGGTTCTTGTTTGTTTGTGCAGGTACTAGGGGATTTGCGTGTAGTCTCCTACTGGATTGACACATTGGTTCTCAAAAACTGAGTATGCTACCTTGTTGCATCACCCTTTCCTCTTCAAAGGAAAACCAACACATGCTCAAGAGGTAGCAACCGGTGGCGGCGGTTTCGACGGCGGCGGAATCCGGCGAGGCTCGGCGGCGGCGAGACGGGGTGGCGGTGACGGCACGGGCAGCGGCGACGGCGGCTCGGCGGCGGGGCTAAGGCGGCGGCGGCTTGGCTTGGGGTCCAAGGGGGGGTGTTGTTATTTAAAGGAGGGGCAAGACGGCGGCGGGGTGGCTTGCGGGAGGGGGCGGGGTCCCGTGTCCTGGTCGGACACGGCGGCGGCCGCGGGCGAACTCGGGACTCCGGTCCCGAGCCGGAGGAAGGCGGCGGCGCGCTGGGCCGTGGTCCGGCTGCGGCTCGGCCGGCCCAGGAAGATCTTTTTATACAAATCAATTTCGTCGCGGAAGAAAAATCCTAATAAAATATAATAAATAATCTAAAAAAATTCCAGAAACAATTATCACCGTCCAAACCTAATATTTAGGACAAGATGAACATTTTTCTGGACTAAAATGCAAGTTTTTCTCTAATTCAAATAAAATAGCAAATAAAATGAGAAATTGATTTTAAAATTTCTCGTCCAATATTTCTTTTTTGTTTGAAGAAGTCATTTTATCCTCTCTCATTTATTTTTGTTATTGGAAATAATTGGAGAGAAAAATACTAAAATCAAATAGATCCTTTCTTCAAATTTGAAATAAATTCAAATATGAAAATTTAGTGAAACCTCCAACTCTCTCCTTAGGTCCTTGAGTTGCTTAAGATTTCTAGGATCACAACCAAATGCAAATGAAAATATGATATGCATATGATGATCTATATATAACATCCAAATTGAAAATTGGGATGTTACAAACCTACCCCCTTAAGATGAATCTCGCCCTCGAGATTTGGGTTGGCTAGAGAATAGGTGTGGATGGTCTTTCTGTAGGTCTTCATCTCATTCCCAGGTGGCTTCCTCCTCGGTATGGTGGCTCCACTGAACTTTGCAAAACTTGATAACCTTGTTGCGTGTAACTCGGCTGGCAAACTCGAGAATCTTGACCGGTTTTTCCTCGTAACTTAGGTCACTCTCTAACTGAATTGCTTCCAAGGGCACTGTATCTCTGAGAGGAATATCGGCCATCTCTGCATGGCACTTCTTCAACTGGGAAACATGAAACACATCATGAAATCCTGATAGTCCTTCAGGTAACTCCAACTTGTAGGCCACTTCTCCCATACGTTCCAAAACTTGATATGGTCCTACAAACCTTGGGGCTAATTTTCCTTTAACTCCAAATCGTTTAACTTCTCGAAGTGGTGACACATGAAGATACACTTTGTCTCCGACTTTGTAGACTACCTCTTGTCGTTTGGTATCCGCATAACTCTTCTGCCTAGACTGAGCTACCTTCAGTCTATCACGAATCAACTTAACCTTCTCTTCAGACTCCTTGATTAAATCTGGTCTGAATAACTGACGGTCTCCAACTTCATCCCACATCAATGGTGTCCTGCACCTTCTTCCATACAAAGCTTCGAAAGGGGCATCTTCAAACTAGCCTGATAACTGTTGTTGTATGAGAACTCTGCGTAAGGCAAATTATCATCGCAACTAGATCCATAATCTAGTGCACAAGCTCTCAACATGTCCTACAAAATCTGATTGACTCTCTTGGTCTGTCCATCAGTCTGCGCATGAAAGGTTGTGATGAACTCTAGCCTAGTACCCAAAGTCTGGTGCAACTGATTCCAAAACTTCGAGGTAAATTGTGTTCCTCTATCTGATACGATGGTCCTCGGAACTCCATGTAGACATACGATCCTGGTCATATATATCTTGGCCAACTTCGCACTTGTATAAGTGGTTTTCATAGGGATAAAGTGGGCCACTTTGGTCAAGCGATCTACTACTACCCAGATAGAATCATATCCTGATCAGCTCCTGGGTAATCCGGTGATGAAATCCATGCCCAGCTTATCCCACTTCCATTCAGGTATCAGCATAGGCTGTAGTTATACTGCTGGCTTCTGGTGTTCTGCCTTAACTCTCTGACATACATCACATACTGCTACATACTCGGCAATATCCTTCTTCATACCTGTCCACCAGAAACGTTCCTTCAAATCCAAATACATCTTGGTGTTTCCGGGGTGAATCGAGTATGGCGAGTCGTGAGCCTCCTGAAGTATTAACTTCCTGATCTTTGAGTCATTAGGCACGTAAACACGGTCCCCAAACCATAAAGTTTTGTGCACATCTTCACGAAAACCTTTGGCCTTTCCTTTGCTCATCTTCTCCTTTATCTCAGCAATCTCCTTATCATCTTTCTGAGCTTCTCGAATCCTTCCCAATAACATAGACTGAACCTCCATTGCTGCAGCAAATCCTCTTGGAACTATTTCCAAACGAAGTTCCTTGAGATCGTCAACTAACTTTACGCTTATGAGGGTATTGACATAACTCTTGTGGCTCAAAGCGTCTGCTACGACATTGGCCTTTCCTGGATGATAATGTAGCTTCATATCATAATCCTTTATTAGCTCCAACCATCTTCTCTGCCTGAGATTCAACTCCTTCTGCGTGAAGATATACTTCAGACTCTTGTGATCCGTATACACATCACTACGGTTTCCAATAAAAAAATGTCTCCAGGTCTTGAGCACATGTACTATGGCTGCTAACTCCAAATCATGCGTGGCATAATTGAACTCATGAGGTCGAAGCTGACGTGAGGCATATGAAACAACTCTTCTGTCTTGCATAAGTACACCTCCAAGTCCTAGGCGAGAAGCGTCGCAATAAACTTGGAAATCCTTGCGTATATCCGGAAGAATTAGCACTGGGGCTGTAACTAAACGTTTCTTCAACTCCTAAAAACTGGCCTCACATTCCTCGGTCCATTTGAACTTGGTGTCCTTCTTGAACAACTCTATCATGGGCTTCGCAATCTTGGAAAAATTCTCAATGAATCTCCTATAGTATCCTGCGAGTCCAAGAAAACTGCAGATCTCTCCAATTGAGGTGGGTGCCAACCACTCAGTGACAGACTGAACCTTGGTAGGGTCTATTGCTATACCTTCTCTTGATATAACATGTCCAAGAAATCCAACTTCCTTCAACCAAAACTAGCATTTGCTGAACTTAGCATATAACTGATGTTCCCTGAGCTTCTTGAGAACTAATCGCAAATGTTCCTTGTGTTCCTCTTCATTCTTCAAGTACACCAATATATCATCAATGAACACCACAACAAACTTATCCAAGAACTCCATGAACACCTTATTCATCATACTCATAAAATAGGCAGAGGCGTTAGTCAATCCAAATGACATGACCGTGTACTCATACAGCCCATACCTTGTGGTAAACGCTATCTTAGGTATATCCTATTCTCGGATCTTCAACTGGTGGTATCCTGATTGAAGATCGATCTTGAAGAATACTTTGGCTCCCTGTAGCTGGTCAAACAAATCGTTGATCATCGGTAGTGGATACTTGTTCTTGATCGTCACTTCATTCAATGCCCGATAATCAACAACCATTCTCAAAGATCCATCCTTCTTCTCAATTAAGAGCACTGGGCTCCCCACGGTGATTAACTGGGTCGAATATAACCTTTCTCCAATAACTCCTTAATCTGCTTCTTAATTTCCTCCAAATCATTTGCGGGCATCCGATATGGTCTCTTCGATATTGGTCAGATGCCTGGCAACAGCTCTATCAAAAATTCCATGTCTCGATCTGGTGTCATGCCTGGTAATTCCTTTGGAAATACATCAGGATAATCCTTCACAACAGGCACTTCTTCCTGAATGACTCCTGAGAGTGAATTTACTTGAGTCCCCCTTGGCGCATGCCTAGACACGTACTTGATCCGTTTACCCTCTGGGGTGGTGAGGAGAATTGACTTACTTGCGCAATCGAGATTTCCTCCATACATCAATAACCAATCCATGCCTAGTATCACATCCAATCCTTGTGACTCCAAAATGATTAGGTCTGTGGGGAAAACATGCCTACCTATGGTCAATGGCATCAGAAAACATCCTCTACTTGCCATATACTCTGCTCCGGGTGAGCTTACTAGCATAGGTGTCTTAAGGGCTACGGTGGGCAACTTAAACTTATCCACAAATCCCCTTGATATGTATGAATGCAATGCACCTGACTAAAAAAGAACAGTAGCAGTAAATGACTTAATCAAAAACTTACCGATAACTGCATCCGACTGCTCTTCAACTTCCTCCATGTTAACGTGGTTCACCTGTCCTCTTGTCAAAGGGTTGGGCTTCTTCCTAGAACTTCCATTCCCGTTACCATTCTTCAACTCAGAACACTCATTGGCGTAGTGGCCAGTCTTCCCGCACTTGTAACAGGTGACATGACTTAGATCCTTCTTAGCGGGTGTTGCTGGGTTGGAACGGTTCTGATTGTTGTTTCCTCCATTCCCATTCCCATTCTTAGGGACACTATGGTTATGTGAGCTTCCTCCATTGTGAGTGTGGACTCCATGGTTATGATGGGTATGCCCTCCTGAGTTTGGGGTAAAACAAGGCTTCTGCTAAGCTCCAGAGTTGTACTTCCCCTGTCCATACTTCCTTTTGCGGCTCTCTATCTGCTACTGTGATACGTCTCCAACGTATCTATAATTTTTGATTGCTCCATGCTATATTATCTACTGTTTTGGACTATATTGGGCTTTATTTACCAATTTTATATTATTTTTGGGACTAACCTATTAACCGGAGGCCTAGCCCAGAATTGCTGTTTTTTTGCCTATTTCAGTGTTTCGGATAAACGGAATATCAAACAGAGTCCAAATGGAATAAAATCTTCGGGAACGTGATTTTCTCACCGAACGTGATCCAGGAGACTTGGACCCTGCTCCAAGGAACAAAAGAGGCAGTCACGAGGGTGGGGGGCGCCCCCCTAGGGCGCGCCCCCTGCCTCGTGGGTCAGCCTGGCAATGGGGAATATACCCATGCGGGTATTGCCCCCCATACCCGTGCCCGTGACACCAACTTCATGGCCATCCCCATCCCCATCCCCGTGCGCGGGGAGAGAAACTTTCCCATCCCCATCCCCATCGGGCTTTTCATCCCCACGGGGAAACCCACAACGTAAAGTGACATGCATTTCAAAAAAATTATAGCATGATTCTGCCCAAAAAACAGGCAACATTTCAGTAGAAACAGTTGCATTTCAGTAAAACAGGCAGCATTTCAGTAGAAACAGCCGCATTTCAGTATAATTACACAACAATTCAACATAACAATAGTATTCATCTAAAACAACAACATTTCATCTAAAACAACAACATTTCAGCACCTTAACAAGTCTCAAATGTCAAGTTTCAGCCACATAATAAAGTCTCAAACCTCAAGGTCTCAAGGTTCAGCCACATGATAAGTCTTAAAACTCAAGGTACATAGTAGTTCATAAACTTAGGAGAAGAACATTACAATTCAAAGTTCACACATGAATTTAAACAAATGTCTTTGCGAGCAAAAGAAGTGCAGCAAGCCAAATGGTTTAACACTTTAACATGGGCACATGGCAGCTTCATCTTGATTCTTCATGAATACTCAAGCACAACTTTCCAGATCAGGTGGGGGCAGCACCTACATGACAAGAGAGCACACAAAATTAAAAACTTAGAAATTGCGCACTAGCCAATTGTAGCAATGAGGAGTTACTTCACCTCTTGACTGTCTTGGAGACAAGTCCAGAAGCTTGTTGCACTACCATTATTGCCATCTACAAGAAAACATTTAGTATGCATGTATGAGTGAACATATAAAGAAAGAAGGCAAGACGAATGTAGGAAAACCATGATTGTAATAAGAACCAAAGTGTTAAGAACACACACCTTTATATTTGTTTCTTATCCAATCTTGTGAGCACATTAGAGCTTCTAACGTCTCTGGAGTAAGACTACAACGATGGTCGCTTATAACTCTACCACTTGTGCTGAATGTTGATTCTGAAGCAACGGTGCTGACCGGAATTGCAAATATGTCACGTGCTAGCATCCGCAAAGTGGGATAGCGTGTTCCAGCCACTTTCCACCAATATAAAACACTAAAATTTTCTTTGGAAAGTGGAACTAACTCATCTTCCAAGTAGCGGTCTAACTCAGATTTCATCCTAAAACCAGTTGGCCTTTTTTGAGCAACACGTTCAGTAAAGAGTGACATAAGGGCTAGGGCTTGCATTGAAGAAACAGAGGAAGAAGGTCCTGCTTCATCCGCCGCCTCCTCCTCAAGATTGTATTCCTCTAACACTTGGCATAACTTGGTAACTCAATCTACCACATACCCCTCACATTCTACGGAAGAAGGGTTGACACCATGCAACATTGCAAATCAAACAAGCAACATTTCACCTTTGTACCGAGGATCAAGAATTGTAGCCATGCCCATTAGACTTTGAATATCGGTCCAATACTTGTTAAACTTCTCTGTCATGCTAGCAGACATGGCTTCTATCACAGCATTGCCACATGTTGACCATTGTCTCATGTTCATTTTGATCTCACAAATCTTGGGAAAATATATGTTGGCTGTTACACAATTAGTTCCAGAAAAGAGTTCGATGATGTCAAAGAACAACCGGAGCCTCTCCACAACATGAATGGCAAAATCCCATTGTTCCTCACTAGGGAGACTGTCATATTGTCAACTTTCTTTAATCTCATGAAAACAGATCTATACGGGAGAGCAATACTAAGCATTGTGAAAGTTGAATTCCACCTAGTTTTGCAATCAAGTGTTAAGCTTCTTGTAATTTTGACCTTTTGATACTTTGCAATTTCTTCAAACTTTTCTACTCTTTTTGGTGAAGCAGTCCAAAAGGCCACACTATCTCTAATCTTTTCTATGGCTGGTTTCATAGCATCTAGCCCATCTTTGACAATCAGATTCAAAATATGTGCACAACAACGCATGTGAAGCAAGGTACCTTTCAGCATGAGCTTACTTGTTCCTATCTTGGACACCAACAGATCAACTGTCTTGTCATTAGTGCAGCAATTGTCAACCGTCACAGCTGCTAGCTTCTCATCAAGATTCCAGGATATCAAAGTTTCGTGCAGTTCTTCAGCTATAACCTCTCTGGTGTGAGCAGTAGGAACATAAATAAACCTACATAACCAGCAGTATATATTGAGTAACAACATCTTATATTCACAAGAAAATGCACTAAGTAATAAAAGAGCACCATATAGAACATATATTGAAAAACAACATCTTATACTCACAAGAAAATGCACTATAGTAATAAAAGAGCACCATATGTAAACAAGACAGCAGCATATGAAAACAAGCAGCAACATATACCTCACGATAACACTCCTAAGCTTCCAAGAATCATCAATGAAATGGCCTGTGATTGCCATGTAACCTTTCTTTTGGTTGTCAGCCGTCTACATATCAGTAGTAATAGCCACTCTTGATTTATTTCTAGCCATATACTCAATAGCCTTCTTCCTTTCAACTTTGTATGCATCCACAATATCCTTCCTATGAATGAATTATATACTAGTCAGATAGTGAAGGAATACAATATTGCAATGCATACCAAATAAACAATGCAAAAAAACTACCTAATAGTGTTTCTTGCCACCATTTTAAATAATGGTTGAAGGGAACTAACGAATCTTCGGGAACCTGCATGATCGACTATAGACAAGGGATACTCATGCAACACTATCATGGATGCCAACTCCTTTCTAGCACAAGCCTGATCAAATGTGTAATTCTCCACGGGTGCTTTTCCTTGGCTAGCAGAACCAAACCTCAGAGAAGATTGACTAAGGGTTTTATTTCCCTTGGTCTTGATCTTTCTCAATACACAAATGCCTAAGTGGTAATGAAGATGTTTGGTCCCATTCTTTGGTGCTCCTCCAAGCTCCTTATTGCAATAAACACACTTAGCCTTCCATTTTACTGCATCCTTCACTCTCTTGAACTCAGCCCACACAACCGAATTGAGTTTTCTTTTGGATGCAACTTCCACATTTTCCTCCTCTTCAGCATCATCTTCCTCTTCATCCCCTTCAGCACCATCTTCCTCTTCATCTGAAATAAAAATAAGATCTGCAAACTCATGGTAATCAACGGACTCGTCGAAGTCATCCTCCTCCTCCTCCATTGCATCCATTTGAGGTACACTTCCTGTCCCTGAATATGCAACTACATCTTGGCCACCACTATCTGTTGGTGGTGTGGACATGCTACCACCGGACATGCTATAGTTAACCAGATTATGAATTAGAAACTAATACGCCCGCCTATATTCCTAGATAAAACCCTAGGTAATGAACTAGTGCAAGCTTAGTAGTGATTCTCACCCAATCTTTGTGTTTCGGCCGGCGACGGATGGTGATGAGGATGGACTTGCAAGATGCTTGCCGGTGATGGACGATGACGGACTCGGTGGAGGCTTGCCGCTGCCGGTGAGGGACGGGGACGTGCTGGATGGAGGCTTCGGTTTGGGGGGGGGCGTCCTCCTCCTCTCCCACTCCCCGTCCCACGACCAGCCCGTCCTCCACCCGCACAGGTCCGGCCGTGGGAGGAGATGGGCAAACGGAGGCTCGTGTGGGCGCCGTTGTATGCTACTGGGGAGGACCGAGGAGAAGATGGAGGGGTGGGCTGGGTCCGGGTGGCAGAAGCGAGGAGCCGACCGGCGGTTGTGGTGGAGCAGGGCAGCGCCGGAGATTGCGGTGGTGATTTCTGGATCGGGCCTCGGGGTTGGGGTCGGGAGCAGAGAGGCGGCTGTGGGCTAGGTTAGGGAGTGGAGGAGGGAAAGAACTGAGGGAGAGGTGTGGGCGTGTGGCTAGGTTTAGGTTAGAAATTATTGGGCTTTTGGGCCAGTTGGGCTGTCCAACAACTCCAATGGGCGGTAGTGTTAATAGGTTACGGGTAAGCCGGGTATCGGGTATGGGTAATGTCATGCCGTCCCCATCCCCATTTACCCACTGGGTAAGGTATTTCACCCAAATGCTTCCCCATGGATATTAATATTGGTATATCCCTGTCCCCTGATATATTAATTACCCGCGGGGACACGGGGAACGGTTAACCATTGCCAGGTTGACTCGTGAGCCCCTCGTTGCTCCTCCGGCGTACTTCTTCCTCCTATATATACACACGTACCCCCAAACGATCAAAACAGGAGCCAAAAACCTAATTCCACCGTTGCAACTTTCTGTATCCACGAGATCCCATCTTGGGGCCTGTTTCGGAGCTCCACCGGAAGAGGTCCGTCATCACGGAGGGCTTCTACATCATCATAGCCTCTCCGATGAAGTGTGAGTAGTTTACCTCAGATCTTCGGGTCCATAGTTAGTAGCTAGATGGCTTCTTCTCTCTCTTTGAATCTCAATACAAAGTTCTCCCCCTCTTGTGGAGATCTATTCGATGTAATCTTCTTTTTGCGGTGTGTTTGTTGAGACCGATGAATTGTGGGTTTATGATCAAGTCTATCTGTGAATAATATTTGAATCTTCTCTGGATTCTTTTATGTATGATTGGTTATCTTTGCAAGTCTCTTCGAATTATCCGTTTGGTTTGGCCAACTAGATTGGTAGTTCTTGCCATGGGAGAAGTGCTAAGCTTTGGGTTTGATCTTGCGATGTCCTTACCCAGTGACAGAAGGG